>NC_057813.1:636748772-636749744 GCF_018294505.1 Triticum aestivum
CAACAAGGTTTTTGTGTCGGATGCGTGCGACAGAATTGAAGATTGTCCGCGAGAGAGTGAGAGAGAGAGAGAGAGAGAGAGAGAACAGGAGTCCGGGAGAGGGGGAGGTCGCGTTTTATGCATCAAAGACTGATATAAACTTGCATTCAAATATTTAAATTGGAGACCATGTTGTCTGCAATCCACACATGTTCACTATTTAAATTGGAGACCATTCAAATATATGCGTATATCAAACAAGTTCATTAATTTGACTTTCAACATGTTCATGGAGTACTATAATACTGTACAACATGCTACTCGATTGAGGTGTTCAATTTTGGATTTAGTTCACTATTTTGACCTACTGAACGAGCTAGTTCATTGAATCGAGATATTTCATTTTGGGTTTGATTCGCGTTTTTGAGTGGGTCAACTATTTGTCATATAGTAAATCGCTAGCAACGAGCATGTAAAAACACATTACTCCCGAGCATCATCTCTCCATCTAAAAAAGAAGTGGCAAGCTAATATTTCAAAATTTGATTCGAATCGACTTGGTAAGGTAGACGTGGATGCTCGTTCTCCCAAAATTTGAACGAACCATTAAACATCCTCTCTGCTCGGTGGAATTCGCCCGAGCAAATAAATGGGAGACGCGAAATTACCGTCCTATGTGGGACACGCATCAATTGGCCCGTTGTACATCGAGGGTAGGTTCGTAACTTCATCCAAGCGCGCCTTCACCTCGGCCGAAATGACATGTGCCGAATAATTCATAAACCATGGTCGGCAAAACACGCTCTCCTCGCCTGAAATAGCTCGTGCCCACTATTTCAAAACACACTCTCCTCGCCCGAATTCGCTCGCGCCCACTATAGTTCAAAACACGCCCTCCTCGCCCGAAATCGCTCCCGCCCACTATTTGGGGAGAAGCAAAGTTACTCTACTATCCCCGACCCTCAGTACACAGACCCAAGCCGATAAGCCTAT
>NC_057813.1:636750007-636762998 GCF_018294505.1 Triticum aestivum
GCCAAATCACCTTCTCCCCGGGAAGCTCCCTTCTCCCGAGCCGCGAAACCTCAGACCCACCTCCATGGCGCCCCCACTGCACCAATTTCATAGCCGCCCTCCTCCCTAATGCGGAGACGTTGTCCAATTGCCATCATGCACTGGGCCATGTGCCTCTGACTCCGTGCTGCTGGTGCTGCCTCAACGATGGCCGCGTGAACCGTACCGGAGCCGATTCACCCCCGCCGTTGTTCACGGTGCCGGAGCGGCTCCAACTTCGGATCTGTCTAGAGTCCTGGCGCTGCTTCCGCATAGCTGTGGACCGACGCGACATCGCTCTTTCCCTGCCGCCGGTCACCACCGCTACCGCGCCGGCCTCACCAACTCGGCAGCTGGACCTGCCTACTTCACCATGCCGCCAGATAGGTCGCACCCTCATCTGAAATCACTTTATTTAGGCGTCAGTTGTTTGAATTTTTATTCTGGGACAATCGATTTCCAATGGGAAGCAGCACCCCTCGAGGCGGCGGAGCTCCTAGGTTGCCGGTTGGCTGGTGTCTAACATAAGGGTGTGGGGCCGCAGGTTCATCACGAAAGCAGCGCTTAGATGGATATCTTTTAGAGTTGCGTGGGTTGAAGGTACTGCCGCCCCCGGATCTGGATGATGGGGAGTCTTTGTGGATTGGCCCGGGGGCGGCGCAACCACGGCAGTGCGGTGGGGCGGGGAGCGGGGTTTTGGACGGGGCCACAGACGGCGGAGGCAGGCTGCTCTACCGTTGGTCGCTGGCTCTTCGGGGAAGATTCCGAACAGTGTCAGCCGGGAGGCACAAGACGGCCATCAAGCCATCCGGCATAGATCGGACAGTACCAAAATAAAATAAAATCGTGTGACCCCAATTTAGTCTTCAGTCAATAGACGTGTGACCACTCTCGTACCTTGCTGTTGATCTCTTAGTGTATTTCTTTGGATCAAAGAGATATGTCCTTTTTAACTTTACGCGTTATCTGCATCTTCAGACACACCGTCTTCCGACTCACCGCAGCTGCTCCAACAAGGGAAGCATACACCAGAAGGGAGCTACAGTCCCCACTCAACAGTTCCCTGCATCGAATGCGCGTGCCCGACATGGACAGCCACAACAACTACAGGGCCATCGACAAGTCAGCACATGATGCTCACTCCTATGGATGGCAGCCAGATAGGTTGTACCCTCATCTTACTTGTGTGCAACATTTATGGCTTTGTTATTCATCTAAGCACGAAAAATAGATCATCACATTTCACTGTATATTCATGCTGATCTCTTACGGGTCTTGTTCAGGAGTTCACGTTGTTCCATAGTTCAGCTAAGATACTTGTTCTTTAGGTAACGTTGTTCCATAGTTATCATCCATCAGCCAATGCTATCCCACAGGCTGGTGATTATAGTATTATACCACTTCTAGTATTACCTATGTTGTTCTTTAATACTTTTGTGTGCCATCTAGTTAATCTCAAGTACAAACGATACATATTCTGTAGCTTTCATCGGTGTTCTCCCTTTAGTTTATGAGACATGTTGCTGCTAGTTAACCCCAGTCCTACTATTTATGTCGTCTCCTACAGGCACTCATTTACATAAATCTAACTACTAGTTGTCTTCCATGCATGTCAGATATAATTGCACACACTGATATATCCACAAGAACCTCACGGAGCAATGTAAAGGCTAATAAACTTGATGTCAATGATACCCAATATGATGGAACATGTAAAGGCAGTTCTTCAGAAGACTTGCAGAAAGATGATGAATCCTCTTCACCCCACAAGGTCCTTGCTCTAACTTGGCCTGTGATATGGGTACAACATGCATATAATGTCCTGGAGTGTATCTACTCTGTTGCAATGCCATGTGCTTAGCATGCTGATCATGCATGTAAATATGTCATGACTTCCTGTTTTTCAGTACCTATTCCATTCATGATAACATGTTTTCAAATTCAAGTACTGTCATTCTACTCTATCGCAATGCCATCTGCTTAATTTGGACATCATGCTTCTGAATATCTTATGCATTGTTATTCATCAATATGTACTTCATCTGTCTGCCATACCATGTTTTTTACATTGAAGTGTTGTTCTAGTGCTCTGTTGCAATGCCATCTTATTTTCCCAATCATACACATGTATGTTGCCTTGGTTATTTATGTACGTATTCCGCTATCATATAGTTTTACATTCAACTAGTTTTTTTTTGTTGTGTTGTCCTGTCGTATCCCTAGCTCTTACACCATACTCCCTCCGTATGGATTACATGTTGCCGGAATGGATAAAAAAGGATGTATCTAGAACTGAAATACGCTTAGACCCATCCATTTTTTTCCGGATGGAGGGAATACATGTCAATATGTCATGCCTTTCTATTCTTCAGTACCTATTCAATCTCTCTGTCGTGGCATGTTTTATAATTAAAGCACCATTCTTCTATACAAGGCATGCAAGGGGAAGACGACTATGTTAGAATCTGAAGGGTTACAAACAAGTCCTTTGCAAAAGATCCAAACGCCAGGAGATAATAAACCAACTCCAGTTTTTATAGATACTGCTCCAGCACAGAGAAACACAACTCCTACTAATAATAAGAAGATTCCAGTGGCCAAAGAACTAGTCTGCTCCAGTCGAGCAAAAATATGTCAACTCAATTCTAAGAAGCGTGTGCGTATCCTTGCATCATGAAATTTTATAGCATGCTGATGATATTTTCTACATGTTTCTTATCCATCTCTCTTTTAGAAAATAAGCTTAACAGATAGAAGAATTTCTGCAATGGTATCGTTTGTGAGGAAAGATTCTTGCAGGAATTCTCTGTGCTCCAATGTAGATGTAAGTACCTGTTGTATATCACTATATTTTTACATCTGCATTGATTTTGTTAATCGGCGTGAATCCAACCTTTATCTGATCTAAATTTAGTTGTAGCAAAATGTATGATTAAAGGCCGCAATGTTGATTTTTGTAAGGAAACTGCCTGGTAGTTTTGCATCCTGAGCTGCATGAGTGTACTATCTCATATCAGTGGGTTTGAATACTTTGGTTCTGCAGTGGGTTTTTTCAGTGTTTTTTTTACTGTGTTGTCCTGTCGTATCCCTAGCTCTTACATCATACTCCCTCCGTCCTGATTAAATGTCCCAGAAATGGATAAAACTGGATGTATCTAGAATTGAAATATGCCTAGACCCGTCCATTTATTTTCGGATGGAGGGAATACATGTCAATATGTCATGCCTTTCTATTCTTCAGTACCTATTCCATCTCTGCTGTAACATGTTTTATAACTGAATCACCATTCTTCTATATAAGGCATGCAAGGGGAAGACGGCTCTGTTAGATTCCGAAGGGTTACAAACCAGGTCTTTGCAAAAGATCCAAACGGCAGCAGATAATAAACCAACTCCATTTTTTATAGATACTGCTCCAGCACAGAGAAACCTAACTCCCACTGATAATAAGCAGATTCCAGTGGCCAAAGAACTAGTCCGCTCCAGTCCAGCAAAAGAATGTCAACTCCATTCTAAGAAGCGTGTGGGTATCCTTGCATCATGAAATTTTATAGCATTCTGATCATATTTTCTACATGTTTCTTACCCATCTCTCTTTTAGAAAATAAGGTTAAATGATAGAAGACTTTCTCCATTGGGATCGTATTCGAGGAAAATATCTTCCGGGAATTCTTTGTGCTCCAATGCTGATGTAAGTACCTGTTGTATATCACTATATTTTTACATCAACATATATTTTGTTAATCGGCGTGAATCTAACCTTTATCTGATATTAAATTAGTTGTAGCAAAATGTTAAAGGCGCCAATGTTGATTTTTGTAAGGAAAACTGTCTGGTAGTTTTGCATACTGAGCTGCATGAATGTACTATCTCATATCACGCACATTACTGAATTGTAGTGCTTCTCTGGTTGCCCATTCATTCATTGTGTCAATGTTGCTTTCGTACTACCTTACCTGGATGATGATAGCTGTGCCATATTGTGTTAATTTGGTATAGGCTACTTGCCCAAACGTTCGTTGTGTCAATGTTGCTTTCCTATTATCTGACTTGGCCAATGATTGCAATGCTAGTGTGTTAATTTTGTGCAGGCTGCTGAAGATAAGAAGACAAACTCTGAAAATAGCAAGGTAACCCCATTGTTTCTTTCCAGTAAATCTAGGCCAGGTAATATGGCAATAACTCATGATTAATCTGTTTGGTTCTCGTCCTAATTTATGTTATGATGCAGTGGTCGAGACACTCTCCACTATCAATAATACAAGCCTGCCAAAATCGCCATCTGAATCTGTTCAGTATCCTCTATCTCGAATGCAACGGAATAAATGTATGTTTGTGAACCAATTAATGGCCGAAGCAATGATGGAAATGGTGGATGAATCAGAGGTGCAAAGTCGTGCGACACAACAACTGATCAATGTTTTCAGAGACAGTGTAGCAAAGCAGAAAGAAATTGCCCACATGCTTATGGGCGTCATCTGTGATGAGATTGCAGATTGTGATGTTGTAGATGATTAGGTTCTACTCATTTATTTGCACTGGCATCAATCTTTGATTGCCCAGTGAATATAATTTCCTGTAATATATGCTGGATGTGCAACGTTATTCCCTATATGCCGTACCTTTGCGTGATCGGTTTTGGTCCTGTGCATAATTGCTCGTCGTAATGGGCTCAAATTATCTAATTTGCCCTGAAGACATGTACGAACTTTAGTGGGCCCATTAAGTTAATGGGCCGTTACTACGCCGAAAGTTAATGGTCGGCCCTCTTACCTCCCGGGTCGTTAACAGGCCGACATCGAAGCGGGCAACAGGTGGCCCCAGTTTTTTCACGGGCCGTTAACAAGCCGTTACTAAGTTTGGGCTACATATGGCCCAACTATACTGTAGGCCTTTAGCAGGCCGAAAGAGACAGCGGGCTTGTACTGGACCATGAAGACCATGGGCCGCTAAGAGGCCGAAAGTCCGTTCGTAATGTAAATGGCCCAACCGTGTTGTGGGCCTTTAGCTGGCCGAAAGAGAACCGGGATGGTATTGGACCATGAAGGGCATGGGCCGTTAAAGGGCCAAAACTAAGGTCCGACTACAAATGGCCCAACTCATTTATGGTCCGTTAACAGGCCGAAGTCACTCAGGACCGGGAATTGGCCCAACACTTAAATGGGTCACTAGAAGGCCAAAACTCAGGTCCGACTAAAAATGGCCCAACTGATTTATGGACCGTCAATAGGCTGAAAGTGACACCGGGCCAGAAAACTGGTCCAACACTTAAATGGGCCGCTAAAAGGCCGAAACTCAGGTCCGACCACAAATGGCCCATCAGATTTATGGGCCGTCAACAGGCTAAAAGACAAACTGGGCCGGAAACTAGCCCAACATTTAAATGGGTCGCTAAAAGGCCGAAAGATGTACATCCTGAAAATTGGCCCATCCATTAAACGGGCTGTTAACAGGCCGAAATCTCATCGGGCCGATATTGAGCCCAGATATATAGCGGGCTGTTAACGGGCTCGAACTAACGATGGGCTGCAATGGTGTCAAATCTTTAACGGGCGTTGACGGGCCGAATTGGCTCATCTCGTATGGGCCATGGGCTTAAATGGACCTGACACAAGTAGGCCTTATATGGGCTGGCCTGCTAATTTTTACTAGGCCGGCCTTTTCACAGGAAAGGGCCTGTGTTGGGCCGTGCCACGTGTCTACGTACCATAGGCGTCTTCCGTCCAATGAGTGGATGACATCTGTCCCAATGGTGAGCTGACACGTGTTTCCTCCAACCAATGATGATTTTACACATGGAAAATCCCCATTGGTCGGGGCTATTAATGGGTTATCGGATCCAAAACCCGACCCGATAGCTTAACGGTGTTCCGTTACGGTGGATGCCACGTGTCGGTCAGCCTGGACGAAAGCACTTCTGTGACGCGCGATTTATCGTCATGGAAGTGGACACTTCCGTGACGATAATTTTGGTAATGTCATGAAATACTTCTACGACAGCACAGGTATGACTATCTTGATTCTGTCATAAATTTGTCATGGATGTACATGCATGACAAAAAACGCGACCTACTGTGACAAACACGTATCATCACAGAAGTGTATTTTTTTGTAGTGAGTAGTTTAGGCCAGTGTTTTTAGTCCTCACATGGGCTGCCCTCGGGTGCGGATCATGGTTTTTTTATGAGTTGAACTTTTGGGCTCCAATCCTCCTAAAGTTTGTGCATCTAGTCAGACTCGACGGAACTCCGACGTAGATTCATAGTGTCTCCTTGGGGCGGCAAATTTAGAGTCTCTCAGTGTGCGTGGGTGATGGCGAGATCTATTATTAGGCACTTCAGACCTATTCAAGGGTTCAACAACGGTGATTGCGGCTCCAGCATGCTAGCCACTAGGGATACGTGCATAAAGACTTTTCAACTGTTTTAACGATGAGGCCAGCACGGCATTGGTACTCGAGTGGTGACATCGACACAACAATGGCTCGTTGCGGCAATACTAGTTGTTGGATGGTCCAAAAAAATTTTGGGTGCGTGTGAATAGGTCCAGGGGTTCATTGACCATTTGCTGGCAAAAGTATTTGACTAGGTTTATGAAGAGAATGTGAGGTGAGTTGGCAAGATCCCAGAGACAAGGAAATGCTAACAACTAACCAATCAAGAGCCAAGTATCTTGCGCCCCATCTAGAAAGAGCGCATCTACGAGCCGCTTCACGAAACACCATCTTGCCATCTTCCCTTCTACAACAATACGAGAGCAAAATCTTAATATATAGCAAACCCCTAACCTACCTTGCCATCTTGGTCGAAGCTCGCTCCCGTCCTTGCTAGCTTTGTCGAAGATCGTCTTTGTCGGCTACATTCGCATCGAGTTGTTGGCGCCGTCTGTTGGAGCAAAAATCCCGAAGAAACCACAATGTCGGAAAATTCAACTACGAAAATTCCTATCAAATGAAAGAAAAAAACTATTTGCTCGTAGGAAATAGATTTAGGCTGTGCTTTTGATACTAGCTGCTAAGTTTTTGTTCAAACTCTATGTTTGGTGTGTGGTGCGTGTGGGGTGGTAAGAACTTGTTCGTGGTAGCCCTTTGGAGCTTTATATGTTAAGCCAGAGCAGTGCTATATGGATCAAATCGTCCATTAGATTGCATCATTTCGCAAATCGGCACCGTTCAAGATAGGCATCATTCAGATTTCGTTCGCGGGCTGTCGTGCGCAGAGCAGTTTCGATAAAGCCAAGCAGAAATGAGAGATGCCTTTATCTCTACTCCTAATGAAGCAGTTGCTGAAAAGTCTTCCCAATTGTGACCTCTACTCCTAATCACCCCTCCATCGATATTAGGATTTTTTTGGAATGAGATCTCCGGGTTATGGTTTTTTTGCGATTCTTCCCAATTGTGACCTCTCCTTCCCGCATAATCACCTCCACCACAGCCAGCTGGCGCCACCCTAGACCCCTTGCCTCTCCACACCTTCTCTTCCACCTCCTCCTCGTACTCTATTGACAATCCCTCCGCCACGTTTGTCCACGGCGATGTCGAGGGAATGGTGCAACATCGTACCAGTGGTAGAGAAGCGCATAGCAGCAGGAAGAAGCACATAGCAGGCGAGGCGAGCGGCCGACGGTGGAGGGCAGAGATGCGGCCGGCGTGGCTGAGGGGGCGGTCGGCAAAAGATGGCCACGACAGGAGGCGGCGCGCGACAGCGGGGCGAGCGAAGGGATAGGAGGCAGCAGACGGGGCGAGCGCAGCCAGCGAGAGTAACGCACGGCCAGGGTGTGCGTCGCGCGGGGCATAGTGGTGCAGTGGCTGTGGCGAGCGTGATGGCAACGGCGGGCGTGACAAACGCGGTGTGGCACATGTGTGGGCATGGAGAGCCAGAGAGGGAGTGGCCCCGCGGGCGCAGAAGAAGAGCTGAAGGCTTGGGCATGGGCGCGCATAGGAGCGGGCATGTGCCACAGGGTCAATCCGAGGAGCTCAGTGGCTACCCCTGCAATGGCCATGGCGGACGGCGGTTCTCGGCCACAGCGAAATACCTAACGAGAGCAAACGAGAGGGGAAACTGGGGAAAGGCAAGAGGAGATCACGGCAGTGTTAATGGCACCCTTGGGGAAGACAGGGGAGCTCAGGGCGGCGCGGATCGAACAGCAATGTCGCGGTGGCTGAAGGTTGAGGAAGACGGCAGCGACGTCAATCTGGGGGTGCTGTACTTGATCTCGTTGGCGCAGACGAAGTAGCGGAGGCATTCGGAGCTCCTCGACATGCTCCTAGCCAGCAGGGAGGGCAGTGGCCATGTGGATGGGGTCGGTCATGGTGGCCATGGCATCTGACTTCGTCCAGATCACCGGGAGCGAGCGAGCGAGGAGGAGAAGTGGATCTAGGATGGGGCATCGAGGAGGAGTGAGGCCATGGGGGCAGGGGAGGCAGGACGTCACCCTTATCCATTCCCCTTCGATGCCGGCGAGGTGGTCGGGCGGGAGCCTGACTCTGTAGCGACGGGCTTGGGGAACAGGAGAAGACGACCGTGCGGGGACTGGACCACTGGGCCGGTTCGGTGGCAAGGCCCGGGGGTAAGGGGAATCCCCTTTTTCATCATCCTTTTGGTTTTTAATGTATTCTAATCCGTTTCTCTTTTTTAACACCGTTTTTTATTTATTCTTATATCAACTAAGTGGATTTTGTTAATTGTGAAACTATGCACACAATTCAAGCACAATATTTTTAGGTGGCAGAAAAAGTTTGGGGCCAAAAGGAAATACATAAAATTAGGTTTATATTTAATTGGTTATTTTAACTAATGTTGGACCTCTTATTAATTTGCGAACATTTAATTTTTGGGTCAAATAATGTTGGGCTCAACATGTCAAAGATCAGTGGAATTCATACAATATGGTGAACATTTTAGTTTTACTGTTTGACAAAATAATTTATTTGACTTTATTTTAAATTTGAATTGGGCTTTGATTTTTATCGAGTGGCAGTTTGGCTTAGCAAGCCTGATGACATGGCATTATTAGGGATAGGTCACTGTAGCTAACGACTTGAGGTGTTACATAATCTTCTCATTTCTGAAATTTCATTGTTAAATGATTGGGGAATATATCACACTATCCATTAGTTCAGTCAAGCTCACTATAAGTCCACACATTATTGTCAATTGAGTAAGTCTTATTGGCGGGAGAATAGGCTATGTGTGTGTATTAGAGAGAGGGAGAGAGTGAGCAAGAGGGAGGGGGGAGAGAGAGTGTGTTTGAGAGGATTTGATGGTAAAAAAATGGTCGCCAATGTCGTAATATTGAACTCTTAAAATTAATGTGCCCTGTTGCAACGCACGGGCGTCCTTCTAGTTAGTCTAAAATGAAGGAATCCACTTGGAAGCTAAAAAAAACTTCGAAGTGATTAATGAGCCAATTGTACTTAATTAGGAGCAGACGAAGAGGAGAAAATACACGCACCGGTAGAGAGAGAGCATGCACGACATAGCTACAGTTGCTCTCTCGGTCTCTAGTGCACTTTCTCATGGTGGCCATGACATGGCGGGTTAACTAAACACTGTGTACGTACGTGTCACAGCACTGTGGACGTAACCTGCTAACCTAGAGAACAGGGTGCAATTGAAGTACATGACGGGACAACGGGAGTACACGATACATTTTGCCCGTATGCTCGAAAATTGAATATCAGAACAGTAGAGAGAGAGAGAGTAATCGTTGTGTGTGTGGTGGTGGTTTTTAACTGGTAGATGTAGGCGACGCCGACCGGGCGGTGGAAGCCCATGCGTACCACATCCACACGGAGCAGCGTCGGCGACAGTGTGGCGCAGCGGCGGTTTGTTGGCTTGCGCCGGTGACGGGACGTCTCCATGCCCCCACGCATCAATGCCCCCGCCCCGCGTGAGAGGTGGTGTTGAGCGAGTGAAGGAGGGCAGCTAGGCAGCTAGCTGGTGAAAAGACGGGTGAGGTGACGACCTTTTCCCTGCCGTGGAAAGAATCACCGCCCTCGCACTCACTCACTCACGCTGCCTGTCTGCCATCACGCCCACGAGGTGGATGTCTACGTTCAGGGCCCCATGCGTACGTCCGGCCCTTCTCCCGTCGGTCTCCCAGGCTACTGCTCTCCTTGTCCGCCCTGCCTTGGCTGCAGGCGGCATCGATCCTGCCTTCTCTCGCGCCGACGAGGTCAATCTTTTGGTCTCTTGGAGTAGTTTTTTCTTTGCAAATTTTATCAATTTCGATACGATAGTTTCACACGATTCAGTTGTTTAAGAGCAACTTCAATGGGGCGACCCATTTCGTCTGCCCGCGTCCGTTTGGTTCGGCGCGGACAAAAATGGCGGTCCAACGCGCCGACCCAAACCCATTTCACGACCGCGCCGACGCATTTGCGGTTCAAATTTGCGCCTGGAAAGCGTCGATGCGGACACGCCGCGCGTCTCCTCGCCATCCGCCGCGTCCCCACCTGGCGACCATCCAACAGCCACCGGTCGTTTTATTTATGACGACCATCGATAGCGGGCCCACGCGTCAGCAAGTGCGCGCGTCCTTTTTTAACCACGCATGCGGTGGGGATGGCCTCATCCACTTCTCCCGTCCACATCTGGCCCCCCACCACTCCCTTTGCTTCCTCGCCGGCGACCGCAAACCCTAGCGCGCCCATGGGCCTCTTCGGCAGCAGCAAGGGCAAGGGCAAGGGCACCCCCGGCGCCTCGTCGTCCCGTGCTCCCCCTCCCCCTCCACCGTCGGCGCGTTTTCGCCCTGAACGCCGGTGCCTGCACATCCCGGTGCACCAAGCGCGGTGGCACCGGGAGTACAGGCAGCCTCTCCCCTACCCCGACGTGACGCTGCCGCACCATTGGCATTTGGATCCAAACCGGATCCCGGTGCCGACGGTTCCACGGATCCAGCGGGCCCACGTCGACGAGGTGCGCCGGTGCAGCGCGCTGCTCACGCCGGAGCAGCGTCGGTTGCCCGAGCACGCCGCCGACTCTCCCAACTGGGAGGCTTGGTTCGCCCTCGAACACGAGGAGCAACAGCGCTCGGGTGTCGACGTCGTCCCGTCGTCGTTCCCATCGCCGCCCCGGAGGTAGAGTCGGAGGACATGGAGGCGAAGGCGGATTACCAAGCCGCCCTCGAGGAGGCCCTGCAGCACGCGCTGGAGGCTAGCCGCATCGACGAGGACACGCACTGGGATGGGCTCGAGCAACCCCTTGCCCTGTCGGCGGCGGGGGACTGCGTCCACTCCCCGCTCTTCGTGCCGCCGCCTCCACCGTCGCCGCCCGTCCAGCCGAAGCCGGAGCCGGAGCCGAAGCCGAAGCCGGAGCCGGAGCCATCGCGTAAGCGCTCCCCGCCTCCACCCACTTGGCCGGAGGCCTACTTGTGGACGGGCTAGTACCGCGAGTGGGTCAGCACGCCTCCCGTCCACTTCGCCGCCACGCCGGAGGAGGAGGCGGCCCACCTCGAACGATGGAAGGAGCACTGGCTCCGCCAGGAGCAGGCCGACAGCGAGGAGCAGATGCGCTACGACGCCATGCTCGAACGCGACGCGGAGGCGCTCCATCTAGAGGAGGAGGATGAGGAGCGCGCGCAGCTTGCCGCAATGCCGCCGCCCCAGCAAACGCCGGAGGAGGCTGCCCTGGCAGCGTACCAGGGGGCGTTCGGGTGGGCTGGCCCTGCTCCGGTCTTCATCGACCTCACCGACGACGACGGCGTCGAGGGCAAGGGCAAGGGCAAGGCCGACGACGTCTAGGGCAGCGTGCGGGGCGGCAGCAGGCGGACGCAGACTTTTTTTAATGTTTTCTTTAATGTTTATTAGATTTAGGTGGACTTTGGCCGGCGTTTGACCGGCCACTTTATGTTTAACTATGTTTATTTATGTTTATTTCGTGCAAACTTGTTTTTTTTTTCACGCCGGCACATTTGGGTCGGCCTCCCCGTTGAGCGGTCAAGACGATCCATTTTAAAATACGGACGCGCACGTCCGCCTTGCCGATCCAAACGAACAAAAAGCGGACGAAATCGCCGTCCGTTTGGGTCGGCCCGTTAGAGTTGCTCTAAGTATTAGAACGAATCCACGAGCCAGAAAAAAAGGCTGGATACAACTAGTGGTGATTGTGTAGACCGATCTGATTTAACGTTCAGTGCTACATCCAGTTATAGGTATAAAAAATACGGTGATAAGAGCAACTCCAACGTGCCGACTTAAACAGACGCACGTTTTGTTCGTTTTTTATTCGTTTGGGTCGGCCCTTCGCTCGTCATCCGCTCAGTTTTGTGTTTGGCTCGGCCATACGCCCAACGCGCCCGACTCATTTCATGTTCGCACATAATTTAAAAAATCGTGTCAGCGGCCATGCCATTGCCCAGAGTTTATGCCGGCGCTATGCCAGCGGCCGACATACATGCCACCCTTCAAAAAAAGTACTGCACAGTTCATGTTGGCGCATTTGCCAGCAGCCGGCACACATGCCAGCACACAAAAAGGGGGCGGGAGTTCAACCACGCCATCCTCGGCATGGTCATGCCAGCACACTTGCCGACATACAAAAAAAGGATGGCACTCTCTGTCATAGATCACTCTTCATTGAACTTGAGCATGTTGGCCTGCATCTTCTTGAACCATGGCCTCTTCCTCGGCGACACCACGCTCAGGTCCACCTTCATGATCTCCACCCTGTCATCATGCTAGCGAGTGCCACTTCTTTAGCTTTGGTCTTGTCATTGGCAGCCTCGATCTCGAGGATCTTCACTTGCTTCTCCGCCTCCATCTCGAGCATCTTGACTTGCTTCTTCGCTTCGAGCTCAAGCCTCCTCCTTTGGGTCTCCATGAAGGCGTTGCTCTTCCTTGTCTTGTCGGCGCTTCTCGTCCCTTGTGTCCTTCTTACTCATCATGCCCTCCGAAGTCGCATGCAAGTCAATCGACATGGCTTCGCGCTTGTCCTCCTTTTGGTCTTCTCCCGCAGTCGTGGTTTCTCGCCCT
>NC_057813.1:636763281-636841808 GCF_018294505.1 Triticum aestivum
GCGCGCGCCTTGTCGGCAGCATAATGCACCTTGAATTTCTCCTCCCGGTTAATGATCATCCAACAATGGGTGAGGTTGAAGGACTTGTCGTCATGTTGGGCCTTGATGCCTACAAATGAATAGCATGCAAACATATGGGCAAATGTACATGCAAGCACAACGGAAACGGATACGAAGAGGGCGCATGTACCATATCTTTGAGGTCGAGGCCGCTCATGGGATGTGCTTGGGTGCTCTCAAGGATTGCATAAAAACTTGTGGCACTCTTATTGTATCACCCTCTATCGCTTTGAGAGAGACACCCACCCGCCCTTTCCCTCCATTTGGTACGGCGAGAACTTCTTGTGTTCTTGGTATTCACGATGAACTCGAAGCCAAAAGGTAGATACCTTTTGCTCGAGGCCGACCTTGGGGTCTTGTCCCATGTCCCTCCAACACTCGCAAAGGAGTTTTTCCTCTGGCTGTGTGCATGACTTCGTCCGCTTGTTTTTGTGCTTCTTGTTTGCGCTGCTTGGTTGGCGAGCTTGTCCTCAAACAAAGGCACCCCGTCGATGTCCATCTCATCTTCTTCCTCAAGGTCGTAGTCCTTCGGGAATACGTGGACGAGCGGGAAGGTGCTGCCCAAGCCGACCCGGTCTTGCATGAAGGGGTCGTCCATGCCAGCTTGATCAAAGGTAGCGGGCATGAAGGGCGCTCGGTCATCTTGGCTTTCGGTATCGTCGGGATTGAAGGCAGCCACGCCCGCACTGCCTTCGAAAATGATGTTCTAGATGATGAAACGATTGGCCGTCGTTGTCACTGGTGGCCGGCATTCTGTCGAAAAGGTTGCGGACGTCGGGAAGCTTGCCAGCTGGCACATCCCGCGGGCGTTTCCTCGCCCCTCCATAGGATGATCCACCAGCCACCGATGTGGCATTGAGGTTGATGGCCAAGGTCGCAGGCGCGGACGGCGCCACTACACTCACCTCCGGCGAGCATTCCTCGGAGAAGCGGGAGACCTGCGAATAGACATGGAAGCCGGGAATCGGCTGGGTGGCAGACGCACGCATGACTCTGGCAGTACCACCCGAGGGAATGCCGATGAGCCCGTCCTGGCAGCGGCCACAGCGACGCCGACGAGCCCGTGATGGCCAGGGTTTAACCCAAGGTAGAGCAGGGCCTCCTCCGTTGCCGCGGCCACTCAGGCATTGGTTTCCTCATGTTGTGCGACAGCGGAGAGGGTGGCAGCGGCCCCGGCTTTGAGCTTGCGGTCTTGCGCGTCCAGAGGGAGGAGTAGGCGGTTGTCGTGCGCCGACGAAAATAAGGCTCAAATTTGTGCCGAGAATGAGTCTGTAGACGGATGAAAAGCGGACACGCATCTGTTTAGGTCGACGCATTGGACCAACTTTTATGTTCATTTTGACCCAAACAAACACGTGCCGACAAAATGGGTCGGCGAGTTGGAGTTGCTCTAAACGACCTGGTGGTTGGACAGCCGGCGGGAGTGCAAAATCATGAGCACCTAGCACCACGGCTGAATCACGGCGGTGTCCTGGCATGCCGATAGGCCGCAACGGCAGGCTGATCAGAATCTTGCCCTACGCTCTAGCAGCTAGACAAAGATACGATCGACTGATTGTTCCAATAGCGACGCCAGATTGCTTTGTGGTAAAGAACGGGCAGTTTGCAAACCACGATGGCTTAGGAGTTAAGATTGGCAGGCTTTTATTTGGCTTGGGCTTATGTAATTTGTTAGTAGTTGCCTACTACTCGTACTATTTTCTCAAAAAAAATTCTAATCAAAAAAATAGTCTGTTACTCATACTTCGCTGCATAGCTCTGTTTACCGGGACCACTGTACATGTTATGCATATATATAAATAGAATTTCTCGTAGAACCGATCATATATTTACCTAGGGAAAATTCTATGGGGCCTGTAACTGCAGCTAATAATAACCCGGGAAATACACCTTGGTTCGTAATAATTAAAACAAGGAGGCATGTAACTGCAGCTAATTCTATGAGGCATGCCCTCCAAATATACAGATCATATGAAATAATAATAATAATTAAAACATAGTAAAAAGCATTTAATTTTTTTTGGAAGAAACTTCACTTTCTTTTCACTAGTATATAATTTTTCATGAATAAAAAAATCAGCGTTGAGATCATGAAAAAAAACAAAATTGTTGCTATTATAGGTCACTATTCTCACTAATTTGGCCAATTTTTTGTAAAACAAGTCAATGGTTTTTTTTTGTAGAATTTTCTTACAAGTACAATGGAAGGTCAAGTTTATTTCAAAATATTTTCAGAATTTTTTGACTTTATATTTAATTACTTTTTTCCATATAGGGCATATATACAACCATAAACCAAAAGTTCTCCTCCCTAATATTACTATCTATTTGGTCTCGGACGTTATTGATGGGATTAATGCCAGATGGAGGGAAGAACTGGTGTCGGTGTCAAAACAGGCGGAGTTTGGTTAGGGGGTCCCGAACTGTGCGTCTAAGGCTAATGGTAACGGGAGGCGGGGTACACAATGTTTACCCAGGTTCGGGCCCTCTCTCTGGAGGTAAACCCTACTGCCTGCTTGATTGATCTAGATGAATATGAGTATTACAAGAGTTGATCTACCACGAGATCGTAATGGCTAAACCCTAGAAGTCTAGCCTATGAGGTTATGATTGTTGTCCTACGGACTAAACCCTATGGTTTATATAGACATCGGAGGGGGCTAGGGTTACACAAAGTCGGTTACAAAGAAAGGAATCTACATATTTGAATCGCCAAGCTTGCCTTCCACGCAAAGGAGAGTCCCATCCGGACACGGGAAGAAGTCTTCTATCTTGTATCTTCATAGTTCAACTGTCCGTCCAAAGTATGTAGTCCGGCTGTCCGAGGACCCCTTAGTCCAGGACTCCCTCAGTAGCCCCTGAACCAGGCTTCAATGATGATGAGTCCGACGCGCAGATTGTCTTCGGCATTGCAAGGCGGGTTCCTTCGCCGAATACTCCAACATAGCCTTCCGAATATAGAAAATGTGTCCGGCTCTGCAAAACAAGTACCACACACAACTGTAAAGAGTATAATATTTCACGAGTCCAATTCGCAGACAATTTTTTGTAGCATGACATCACGCCACTGCCTGGTCATTATTTGAACTATTTTTAGCCTGCCGCTCCATATTTCGAGGTGCAGTTTCATTGGCACGTCTTTTCAAAGCAGAGATTGTGTCCCCTTATCATGGGATTCTCATCAATATGGGCATGGGTAACCCAACCGTGTCATCTGCACGGCGCTTGGGGAATAGGCAAATTTTAAGGCGAGCCGGGAGGCGCATGACTTTACTACCTTTATAAAGGGATAAGGATTCATCCTTGTTCACCCACGCCTTCTCCTTCCGCTGCCCATCCATTCTCGAGCTCCAGCGCCCAGGATCTCGCCTTCTCCGCCCAAAAAAGCACTCCAATCATGTCTGGTTCCGGAGGAGGAGGCAAGTGGATGGCCTCCTCCGTCAAGAAGAAGGACATCAAGGAGCTCCGGGAGGCTGGGTACCTGACCAAGGACATCGCTCATCGACTTTCGGCCAAGGGACAAATCGTCCCAAACCCAGAGCCCCAAGAGAGGGTGGTGTTCCTCACACACTTCGCCACGGGCTTGGATTCCCCCTCCACCCGTTCGTCCGCAGACTGATGTACTACTATGGGCTGGACTTCCATGATTTGGCCCCCAACTCTATCCTCAACATCTCGGCATTTATTGTCGTGTGCGGGGTCTTTCTCTGCATCCCACCTCACTTCGACCTATGGATGAAGACCTTCAATGTGAAGCCAAAGGTGGTGAGCGGCCAACAAGCAGAGTGCGGAGGCGCCACGGTGGGAAAGATACCCAATGTCACCTGGCCCAATGGCTCATTTGTGGAGATTGTCAAAGGGTGGCAGTCGGGGTGGTTTTAAATCACCGAGCCGAGCGACACCAATTGGGCGGCGGCCCCCACGTTTTGATCCGGAGTCCTGATGCGGCTCACCTCCTGGCAAGAGAAAGGCCTGGCCTGGGGCTCTTCGTACAAGCTGACAGGGCTCCAGGCATGCGTCCAGAACATGATAAACAAGAGAATCAAGCTTATCAACGTGATCCAGGTTATGCTCGTTCGCCGAATCCTTCCGTGCGAACGCCGGACTTGCTATTTGTGGGAGTTCGGTCCGGCCAAGCACCATACGCTACTAGAGCTCTTCGGCACGATGCATGAAGACACCTGCTCTTCAAGGCCAGTGAAACACCATCTCCCACGACCGAGGATCGTGGGCTCAGCTTAACTCGCCAAGCAAATCCGGTAAGTTCTTTCAGGTTTTCAAGGCATACCCTTTACTGGCATATTTGAGGGAGGAATCTAAGCCTCCCTATCAATTTTTTCAGGCCTAGATAGAGATAGCGGAGCGGATTATTTGTCTGGTTCCGCTGCCCGAAGGCCCAGAAACCCGCTTCTGATGAAGATGTTGTTTCTGGCGCCTTATGAGGTGCCGGAGAAGAAGGCAAAAAAGAAGGCCAAGGGGAGCAGAGATGGTCTCTGTCGCGAGGGCACTTCAGACGCAATGTCCGAAGACGTCGAGGATCGCTCCTCCATCGTCGAAGACGACGAGGAACAGGAGGAGGAAGAAGAAGAAATCCATTCCCCCCTGCAGGGGGGAGAAAGAAGAGGACCGCCTCCACGCACCTGGAGGCCAAGGTGTCCAAGAAGGGGAAAACTTCCCTTCCGGACAACTTCGTAGCGGCCACCAACAGCATCTCGGATTGGGAGCCTAGGGACAAGCCCCTGGCCAAATCGTAAGTGTCCGGGCACGGTAATATATCTGGCCATTTTACTTTATTGTTTTTAACATGCTGGATCATGAACCTGCAGTCCGACCCAGTCCAACATCGAGCTATCCTCCTCTTCGAAGGTCTCGCTGGACCCGTCGGCAATGGACAGCGGGTCGATTCCGACGGCCTCCTCACCCAGGCCGTGGTCAACACCGAGGTGTTGTCCCGAAGGATCCCAGGCCAGGGAGAGGCTCAGGAGGCCATCCCGGTGGTGCCGGAGGGTGAGACCGTGGTTGCCGAACACATGGGGGAGAAAACCCCCATGGACATTGACGATGGGGGCCGTATCCAATTCGCCCCCAGCCGAATACAGCTCCGGAGGCCCATGTGGCTTCGGACTCACGCAGGCCGCCTCTTTCGAAAGAGGGGGGGGGGGGGGTGAGCCAACTCCACCGGTGACCTCTATCCATCCAAAGGCACCTGATAGATTGCTAGAAGCGCTGCAAGGCACTTCCATTGTTGAAGAACACCGTAATCTTATGAGTGCGCTGATTGGGAAGATCCAGTCCACCAAAAGCGGACTGGCCGAAGCCTGCACTAGCCTTCTAACAGGCTTTGAGGTAAGTAATATAATTGTAAAAAGAATATCACAATATAGACAGTAGCCCCTGATACTCTGTCCAGTGTTCGGAAAGAAAAGCCGAACACAGGATCAAATAATTTTTCGTAGGAGTCTAATCTTATATGTCTATGTCAATAAGCAGACGTCGCTGCTGACTGCGACCCCTCACACTGCGGAAGTCTCCGGACTAAAGCAGAATCTGGAGCGTGCCGAGGAAGAGCTCAGTCTCTTGAAGGAGCAGCTGGAGGAAAGCAAAGGTATGTATTTAACCTTGTCTAAATTTAGGTCTAATGAACGATTTGTTCTGACTGAAGTGTCATAATATTTGTTAGGGGCAACAACCAAGGCAGAGGCTCTCAAGAGGTCGCTGGCCGAGGCCGAGGACAGGGCGGCTAAGGAAAATGCCACCCGTGAAAAGCATGAAGCTCGCGTCAGTGAGGTCCGGCAAGAGCTCCAGGACACCGTCAAGAAGCACACGTCCTTGGAGCGTGATTTTAAGGATCGAGAGTCCGAACTTGCCAAGGCCCGCCAGAGCGCACAAAATGCCCGAGCCGAAGCCCAGAGCGCCCTCTAGGAAATCGAGGCGGCCAAGAAAATCGTGGCAGGTAAGGCTTTTTATAATGCAGAGCAAATATGTGAACGCGGCAGGTAAAGCTTTTTATAATGCAGAGCAAATATCAGACGCTGCAGAATTCTATCGAGCCGAAGAGGGGAGCTCTACAGAGAAGTTGTTGTGGTCTCAATACCTTGGACCAGAACATCCAGTGCCCTTTAGCGATCAGCTGAAACAGCTGGTCGAGCTGCATAAGGCGACCGAACTGGCCATGAAGGACTTAATAATACGGCTATGGCCTACCGAGCCCATGCCCAGCAGCTACTTCGGACTCGTCAAGCGGTTTGTGAGTGCCTGCCCACGGCTTGAATCCATCAAGCGGTCGGTCTGTACCGAAGGCGCGTGGATGGCCTTTGCCCGCGCTAAGATGCATTGGGCGAAGATGGATGCCACGAAGCTGATGACCAAGGGGCCGCCTGAGGGGAAGGAGCACTGCTGACCCCAACTGTATTTTGACAGTGTCCTGGAGGGATCCCACCTTGTGGCGGAGCAATGTGCCAAGGATATCATATTCCCATGAAAACATTCATGTTATCCTGTCCTATAATATGAAACAAGATCGTTATGTAATATAATGCTTGTTTATTTAAAATTTTACCTCCCGTGCGGCCGTTTATGAAATCTGAGGGTTGGCCAGTCGTCGGCTTCTGCCCCCAGGTAGATAGTACGGGGGTGTTCGGGATAAATCTAAACACTCTTTACTCCAAATTTTGGTCCTTAAAGGAGGTGTTTAGAGCAACAAACAAGGCAATCAGACTATACGGCTTTATCACCCTCACGTAGCCATAGGAGTCTGACAACGAAAATTTTGGCGCAGCCCCTGGTATTTGGAAGTCCGAACCTGTGGCGCTATACACGCCTAATCGGATAAAAACCGACTCATCGCATAATGCGGGAAAAATCTCTAAAGATTTGAAACCTCTCAAACAGCTGACCAACTCTCGCCGCATCATGACAGTCAGTTTTTAGCTTTCTCTACTGAGGTGCTCGTCCGAAAGAACCGGGACACAATCGCAGTAGTTCTCCCTTTACTACCCTAGCCGATATAGCGGAACGTAAGGTAGTAAGCACAGGAGCCGGGCAACCCAACTATTAACCAAAGACATGATTCGGAGCCGATGCATATAATGCTATAAGTTCGGGGTGCCAAACTATACTATAAAAGTGTTCAGACTTTATTGCTGTGTTATGGGGTATGATGAAGCCCCTGGCGAATTAAGGCGTACCAGAGCGTATGGGTGCAATTGATAAAAATACAAAGACAAGGAAAAAAATAAGTAATAAGCTGACACCGCAAATATTGTGCCACAAGTTATTTTCCATTGTAATTTGATTAATATGTCAAGGCATATTTGTACAAGTAATGCAATAAGCAAATAAGGCTACTTGACATGCCATGACCAAGGGCGAGCTGCGTGCGGGTATTTAAAACAGGTATAGCAATCATTAGCAGAGACCACCTGGGGATTCCCTTGTACGTCAAAGCTCCTTGCCTTCTTGGTCTATCCGTCTCGTGATAGGTCCGATGATCAGGTTATCAGAAGAGCCTCGGAAAGAGAAGAACCTGAAATGAAAAAGAAAAAAGTGAAGGTATGCGGATCCAGGGGCGGTTGAGCCGCATTATGGACCACGGTCTACCTGTGCCTCCGTCCATGCCCATGGTATTTTGAGTGCGTAGTTATGTACGCGTGGCACAAATGCCACCGCTTGATTGGGAATGGGATGGAGGCCGAATTGCTAGTCAAGCTCTGGACGAGATGGACTGTCCTTCTGCAGAGTAGTTCGGACTCGCTTGATGGTGTCTGGGATCTTTACTACCGAATTGAGGTTCTGCCAAAAAGGCTGCTCTGTACTTCTGCTGCAAGGGCCGCGGTGTGCTCCTCGGTACGGAGGGAGCGTTCCGTGTTTCCATTGAATGTTATAACACCGCGTGGTCCGGCCATCTTGAGCTTGAGGAAGGCGTAGTGTAGCACCGCATTGAATCGAGCGAATGCGGTTCATCCGAGCAGTGTATGATAGCCACTGCGGAAGGGGACGATATCGAAGATTAACTCTTCGCTTTAGAAATTATTCGGGGATCCAAGGATCACTTCCAGTGTGATTGAGCCCGTACAACAGGCCTCTACACCTGGTATGACACCTTTAAAGGTGGTTTTTGTGGGCTCGGTCCTTAAGGGATCGATACCCATTTTGCGCATTGTATCCTGATAAAGCAGGTTCAGGTTGCTGCCACCATCCATGAGGACTCGCGTAAGGTGTAATCCATCTATAATTGGGTCAAGGACCAGTGCACGGCTGAACCGTCGTGACGGATACTGGTCGGATGGTCCCTGCGATCGAAGGTGATCGGACAGGAGGACCATGGGTTGAATTTTGGCGTGACTGGCACCATCGGGTAGACGTCCCTGAGTGCTCGCTTGCACTCCCTCTTGGGGATATGGGTGGCGTATATCATGTTCACCATTTTGACTTGGGGGGGGGGATTTCTTCTGTCCCCCTGTGTTCAGTGGTCGGTGTTCCTCGTCATCGTCATTGCTTTGCGACCCTTTCTCCTTATTCTCGACATTTAACTTGCCGGCCTGTTTGATGACCCAACATTCCATGTTGGTATGATTGGCTGGTTTATCAGGAGTGCCATGGATTTGGCATGGTGGATCTAGTATGCGGTCCAGACGGGACGGGCCCGGATTATTTCTCTTAAATGGCTTCTTCCGCTGACCGGACTTAGAGCCACTGAATCTGGCATTGACCGCCGTGTCTTCGGTGTTATCACCGTTGTTTCGACGCTTATGTCTATTGCGTCGGGGCTTGTCGTTGTTGTTTCTGGCTTGAGAAGTGCCAGGTTCGCTTGTATTGTTGTTGTTGCGGGCTAGCCAACTATCTTCGGCCGCACAGAAGCGAGTCAAGAGTGTCGTAAGGGCTGACATTAACTTTGGTTTTTCCCGGCCGAGGTGTCTGGCCAGCCATTCGTCGCGGATGCTGTGCTTAAAGGACGCTAGGGCTTCGGGTCCGGACAGTTGACGATCTGCTTATTTTTAGTTAAGAACCTAGTCCAGAATTTCCTGGCTGACTCTACGGATTATTGGACTATGTGACTGAAGTCATCGGCATCCGGAGTTCGGACATATGTGCCTTGGAAGTTGTCGAGGAATGCGTCCTCCAAGTCCTCCCAGCTGCCAATGGAGTTTTCGGGTAGACTGTTCAACCAGTACCTAGCTGGTCCCTTGAGTTTGAGCGGCAGGTATTTGATGGCGTGAAGATCATCACCGCGGTCCATATGAATATGGAGAAGAAAGTCTTCGATCCATACTGCAGGGTCTTTTGTGCCATCATATGATTCAATGTTCACGGGTTTAAACACTTCTAGGAAACCATGTCCCATTACTTCGTCAGTGAAGCAAAGGGGGTGTCCAGAGCCTCTATATCGGGCCAAGTCGCGATGTAGCTCGGATGGAGTTCGTCTGTGGTTTTCGGCCCGGACGTGATTATGTTTGTTACGTCCAGCCAGATGGCCATCGTTGCGCATCGCGGCACGCCCCCGTGATCTATAGATTGATCTTGTCTGACCTGCTCTGTTTTCCAAGTCGCGCCGCAGGTCATGTGTATATCCCTAAGCTATTGTGTTTCTATTTGTTTGGCGAGGCAGTGCGGGCAGGTGTTCGGCTCGAGGTGCCGCCTTGTCCCGGCCATGTGGTGGTCGGTCGGCCGCATTGTACCTTGGTAGGACGGGCTCCAGCGCCTCGTCATTGAACTGTGGTAACAGTTTGCGCTTTGGGTAGCTTTTGGTAGGGCACTCGAGGCCATATTCCTCGGCTGCCAGGACATCAGTCCATCTTTCATTGAGCAGATCTTGATCAGCTTGAAGCTGCTGCTGCTTCTTTTTCATGCTTCTTGCAGTGGCAATTAGCTGGCACTTAAAGCGTTCCTGTTCAGCGGGCTCCTCAGGCACGATGAAATCTTCGTCTTCGAGGCTCACCTCATCCTCGGAGAGCGGAAGGTAGTTGCTATCCTCCGAGTCTTTGTTCATGTCCTATTCGCCAGGGCTGACTCGCCCATCCTCCCGTTCCTCCTGCTCGGAGGTTGGCTCAACGGGGTCTTCATTGTCTTCGGCATCGTCCAGAGTGTTATTTTCTCCTGTGATGCCATTGCTATTTTTACTACGACGTGGCTTAGAGCGGTGTCGCTGACGTTGGCGCTTTGGCTGCATCTCAAGAGGTTTACCCTCGACTGGATTTTCATTGTCGCCGTTGTTTTCTTTGGGTGTATCCACCATGTATATGTTGTTTGAGAAGGTGGTTGTCCAACGCCCTGTATGCAGTGGTTCCTGCTCCTCTCCGGCATCGTCGTCCATACCGTCGATGTCTTTGGAGTCATAATCAAGCATGTCGATTAAGTCGTTGATAGTGGCTATGAAGTGGGTGGTGGGTGGAAAACAAAGTTCTTCGTCGTCCGCTTCCCACTCGAGCTGGACATAGTTCGGCCGAGAGTCCCCCGACAAGGAGAGGAATTTTAATGAGCTTAACACGTCGCCAAAAGGCAAGTGCTGGAAGATGTCCACGGAGCTGGACTCCAAGACCGACGCCCAATCAGGTTCGATGGACGCGGATGCACGCGGCCCGGAACCCATGGCCGGAGACGAGTCCGAGGTTCCTGTGACACAACCCTAGCTCGATGTTGGGTCTGTGTGCAGCTCGAGCTCCGCTGGGTCTGCGGCCTCCGTGACGGGGTTAAGCTTCTCGTCATCAGACGATGCAGTCCGCTCCAGCTCTAGGGTCAGGGCGGTCACAGGTGCTATCTCCCGCGCGTGGCCAGATAACAGATCTAGGTCGTGTTCATCATGGTGGCCGGGGACAGCCGTCATGGGCTCGAACCCGTCGAAGATCAAGTCTCCACGGATATCGGCCACAAAATTTAGGCTTCCAAATCTGACCTGATGGCCAGGGGCGTAGCTATCGATCTGCTCTGGATGGCCAAGCAAGTTGGCCCGCAGTGCGAAGCTGCCGGATACGAAGATCTGTCCGGGGAGGAAGACCCCCCCTGGACTGCGTTGTTGTAGATGATTGATGGAGCCATCAAGCCTTCTGATGACGACGCAACGGAACTCTCAATGAAAGCACCAATGTCGGTGTCAAAACTGGTGGATCTCGGGTAGGGAGTCCCAAACTACGCGTCTAAGGCTAATGGTAACAGGAGGCGGGGGACACAATGTTTACCCAGGTTCAGGCCCTCTCTATGGAGGTAATACCCTACTTCCTGCTTGATCGGTCCTGATAAATATGAGTATTACAAGAGTTGATCTACCACGAGATCATAATGGCTAAACACAAGATGTCTAGCCTATGAGGTTATGATTGTTGTCCTATGGACTAAACCCTCCGGTTTATATTGACACCGGAGGGGGCTAGGGTTACACAAAGTCGGTTACAGAGAAAGGAATCTACATATCCGAATCACCAAGCTTTCCTTCCATGCAAAGGAGAGTCCCATCCGGACACGGGAAGAAGTCTTCTATCTTGTATCTTCATAGTCCAACAGTCCGGCCAAAGTATATAGTCCGGCTGTCCGAGGACCACTTAGTCCAGGACTCACTCAACTGGTGAGAAATACTTTTTTACACATGGATGACACCTCAATTTTGGCGTTCCTATTTGCACAAGGAACATGCCAGATTTTTAGTCTCGGGCTTTTGAGAGTTATGGATGCTTTCAATCTGTTCCACCTATCGTATGTTGATAAACTCGAAAATCTCAAGAGAGGGCTGGCTAGAAGAAAATATGAGTAGATGTAGGTTGCGATCTAGATCACATGTGATTGTGAGGATTGATGTTCTTGCTATGATTCCCGCGAGTGTTGCTTCGGTTAAATTAATTGACCGCATGATATTGCTTTTCATAAGGTTCTGACAATTGTTTGGCTCTGGCTATCAAAGATCTGCTAATAGTCCCTTCGACTTCACCATAGTTGAGAATAGTGAACCATCGTGTACAAAGGGGGTGCTGAAGATGGAAGATCTTCTAGGGTATCATGTGTATTTGACGAAGTTTAGTGTGGGGCTAGAGATTTAGTTAATCGCATGTTTCACACACCCGGAAACTTAATCTAGCATAAAAAATCATCACCTAATTTGTGGACGTAGGTAGCTAGTATTACTTGTTAAAATTGGTTAACCACATAACTAAAATCTAAAACTAATTAGAGGACATTTAACTTGGTTTTGCAGGGTATGCATATGATGTGGTATAGCCTTCGTCATGATAATGGGTTTGTTTATGAGATGCTTATATGTTGTAATGTTAAGTGGCTCGCGCGTCACATCATGATGGTTGAATCCACGAGATTGTCATGTTAATGTAAATATCGTAGAGATATCCTACAAGTTATAGGTGATGATGGCAGCAATACATGGAGGGCCCCGACGCGGAGAAGGTACACATGTCGCGGGACGATGAGCTATAATTCGTGCCATGGTGGAATTTTTGATTTTGCTGCCATGGCGACGTTTTCTGAAACGGTCGCCATGACAACGCTTTCTGAAATTATCGCCACGACAATGTAATATTGGCCGTCACGACTCTTCAACTAGAGATTGAAATGATCACGGAGATTCCCGGTGCCCGGGGCTATGCCATATCATGCTTTTATGAATTTCTTGAGATGTTTATCCCTTTGTTGTTTGCACCCTTTGATTGCGTAGGAGTAAATTATTAGGATGATCTCTCACAATAAATATCAAGTAAAAAGGGTTCTGTTCCCAGAGTTGCAACCATCTATAACACGTAGCATTCCGGAGTGTGGCATGTCCACATGAGTATAAACGAGCTGTGGGATGTAAGACGAGACTGGTCATACCATGTCAATAGATAACACTCTGTTGTCTTAAAGTTCTACCAGAATCATTCCTAGATCAGAGCACAAAGCATCGAAAAATGAACAAGACTCATATGGTGATACGATCGGCAATAGTTTGCCCACTGGTCAAAATTCTCATCATCAGTGATGTTCACATCAATGGTTGAGGACTAGATCAGGGTCTTGAATCACTCACTTTCACTTATGAGATATATTGATTTGAGTGGGAGTGCACTTTATATTAAAATTTGTTTAAACACTAGTGCAACATAAATTATGAATAAATGTCTAAATGAATTTTGTGTCTACCATTGTAGATCAATGGCCCGCAATATGTTCAACTTAGCCCCTATATTAGAGAAAGAAAAGTTGGCTGCTAATGGTGGAAACTATGCGGGTTGGATCCGGAACCTGAGAGTTGTACTCAGGAGGGCTAAGAAGAAGTATGTGTTGGGTGATGATCACGAAAAGGATGCAACACCAGAAGATGTTGCTTACACTAATCGTTGTGATGACTGTGATTCAGTCCAGTGCCTCCTGTTAATTTGCATGGATCCTAAACTACATAAGTGTTTTGAAGGGTCCAGTGGAAGTTCTGTACAAGAAGTAGTCAAGGACCGAACATTTTTAATTAACCAAGGCATTGATTGAATGCAAGATGAAAAAGGGTTCCTCAATGAGCGCGCATATAGTGAAGCTTGCTAGCTATGTTGATAGACTGGCTTCTCTGGAATTTGGAATTTCGCCACACTCGGTACATATATTGTGCTTGCTTCATTCCCCATCTTACGATGGCTTTATCAACTTGAATTGAATGGAGAAAAGTGCAAACGATTTGTTTGCTCTGCTCAAAACCGCAGAAGCTGGAATCAACAAGACAGTGTTGATGGTCAACGAGACTAGCAGTTTCAAGAAGAAGGGCAAGTCCTAGAAAAAGAAATCTAATGAAGCCGGTAAGACCGAGTCTCAGAAGAAGAACAAGGGCGGAGCCTCTAAAGAGGCTGATGTTTCGACTGCAAGTAAAAGGGTCACTTTAAGGGTAACCACAAGAAGTATTTCAAGGACAAGAAGAATGCTTCATCCGATAAAGGTATAATCATTATACAAAGTTAGTGTTATTCTACTTATAAATTTTTGTATGTCATGAGTATTTGATATTGATTGGTTGCTCTTGTTTTGCAAACCGATACAGGGACTATAGAGAGCTCACAAGGAGAGAAGAAATGAAGCTGTGGTACGAATTGGGAATGATGATGGGATCATGCTACCCCTTGAGCATGCATTGGTTTTCCCTCGAAGAGGAAAGGGTGATGCAGCAAAGTAGCGTAAGTATTTCCCTTAGTTTTTGAGAACCAAGGTATCAATCCAGTACGAGGCTACACGCACAGCTTGCAACAAACGTGATAAAGGGGTTGTCAATCCCTTCACGACCACATGCAAAAGTGAGATCTGATAAAGATAATAAATATTTTTGGTATTTTTATGATATAGATAGGAAAGTAAAGATTGCAAAATAAAATAGATTGGAAACTTATATGATGGAAAATAGACCCAGGGGCCATAGGACTCACTGGTGGCTTCTCTCGAGATAGCATAAGTATTATGGTGGGTGAACAAATTATTGTCGAGCAATTGATAGAAAAGTGCATAGTTATGATAATATCTAGGCATAATAACTATGGACCCGAAGGTCTATGGTAAACTACTCACACTTCATCGGAGAGGCTATGGTGTTGATGTAGAATCCCTCCATGATCGAATCCCCCTCCGGCGGAGCGCTGGAAAAGGCCCCAAGATGGGATCATGGGTACAGAAGGTTGCGAGGGTGGAAATAGGGTTTCGTGTTGCTCCTGGATGTTTTCAGGGTATATGAGTATATATAGGCGAAAGAAGTCATTTAGGGGAGCCATGAGGGGCCCACGAGGGTGCGTGATACGTCTCCAACGTATCTATAATTTATGAAGCATTCATGCTATTTTATTATCTGTTTTGAATGATTATGGGCTTTTATATACACTTTTATATTACTTTTGGGACTAACCCATTAACCGGAGGCCCAGCCCATATTGCTATTTTATTGCCTATTTCAGTGTTTTGAAGAAAAGGAATATCAAACAAAGTCTAAACGGAATGAAAATTTTAGAGAATTTATTTTTGGAACGAAAGCAATCCAGGAAACTTGGAGTGCAAGACGGGGAAGCATCAAGGAAGCCAGAAGATAGGGGGGCGCCCACCCCCTGGGCGCCCACCCCCTGGGCGCGCCCTCCACTCTTGTGGGACCCTCAACGCTTCCCCGACCGACTTCTTTCGCCTATATAAGCCTACGTACAGTAAAAACATCGACAACGAAGATAGATCAGGAGTTCCGCCGCCGCAAGCCTCTGTAGACACCAAAAACCTCTCTGGAGCCCGTTCCGGCACCCTGCCAGAGGGGGGACCCATCACCGATGGCCATCTTCATCATCCCGGCGCTCTCCATGACGAGGAGGGAGTAGTTCACCCTCGGGGCTGAGGGTATGTACCAGTAGCTATGTGTTTGATCTCTCTCTCTCTCGTGTTCTCTCTATGGCACGATCTTGATGTACCGTGAGCTTTGCTATTATAGTTGGATCTTATGATATTTTTTCCCCCTCTACTCTCTTGTGATGAATTGAGTTTTCCTCTTGAAGTTATCTTATCGGATTGAGTCTTTAATGATTTGAGAACACTTGATGTATGTCTTTCCGTGTTTATCTGTGGTGACAATGGGATATCGCGTGCCACTTGATGTTTGTTTTGGTGATCAACTTGCGGGTTCCGCCCATGAACCTATGCATAGGGGTTGGCACACGTTTTCGTCTTGACTCTCCGGTAGAAACTTTGGGGCACTCTTTGAAGTACTTTGTGTTGGTTGAATAGATGAATCTGAGATTGTGTGATGCTTAACATATAATCATGCCCACGGATACTTGAGGTAACAATGGAGTATGTAGGTGACATTAGGGTTTTGGTTGATTTGTGTCTCTAGGTGTTATTCTAGTATGAAATCTATGATAGATTGAGCGGAAAGAATAGCTTCATGTTATTTTTCTACGAACTCTTGAATAGATAAAACAGAAAGGATAACTTTGAGGTGGTTTCGTACCCTACCATAATCTCTTCGTTTGTTCTCCGCTATTAGTGGCTTTGGAGTGACTCTTTGTTGCATGTTGAGGGATTGTTATATGATCTATCTATGTTATTATTGTTGAGAGAACTTGCACTAGTGAAAGTATGAACCTTAGGCCTTGTTTCCTATCATTGCAATACCGTTTACGCTCACGTTTATCATTAGTTACCTTGTTGTTTTTATAATTTTAGGTTACAAAAACCTTTATCTACCATCCATATCGCACTTGTATCACCATCTCTTCGCCGAACTAGTGCACCAATACAATTTACCATTGTATTGGGTGTGTTGGAGACAGAAGAGACTCTTTGTTATTTGGTTGCAGGGTTGTTTGAGAGAGACCATCTTCATCCTATGCCTCCCACGGATTGATAAACCTTAGGTCATCCACTTGAGGGAAATTTGCTACTGTCCTACAAACCTGTGCACTTGCAGGACCAACAACGTCTACAAGAAGAAGGTTGCATAGAAGACACGACATCAAGCTCTTTTCTGGTGCCGTTGCCGGGGAGGTGAGTGCTTGAAGGTATATCTTTAGATCTTGCAATCGAATCTTTTTGTTTCTTGTTTTATCACTAGTTTAGTTTATAAAAGAAAACTACAAAAAAATGGAGTTAAGTTTGTCTCATACGCTTCATCTTTTTAATATCTTTCGTGAGTATGATGAAAAGGAAAATTGTGCTCAAGTGCTAGAAGAAGAAATCTATAGAATGTTTGATACCAAATCTTTGAATGATGAGCATGATTGCAATGTTGTTAGTATGAATTCCTTGAATATCCATGATGCTAATGATATGCAAAGCCACAATCTTGGGGAAGCTATGTTTGATGAATATGATATTTTTAATCCCCCAAGTTTTGATGAGAATATTTCTTATGATGAAAGCATGCCTCCTATTTATGATGATTATATTGATGAAAGTGGGTTTGGAAGAGTGTCAACTTTAGGAAGTAATGATCCCATTATTTTGGAGGATGTTGAATCTTATTTTGATGAATATGAAAGTGGATTTGGAAGAGTGTCAACTTTATTTAGTGATGATTCCACTATTTCGGAAGAGCTTCCAATTGATTATGAGAACAAAGTTGCTATCTGTATGATTATTGTGATGACTTGGATGCTATTAGGAATAATGATAACCATGAAACTTGTCATCATGATTTTAGTTTTCAATTGGATTATGCCTCACATGATAATTATTTTGTTGAGTTTGCTCCCACTACTATTCATGAGAAGAAATTTGCTTATGTGGAGAGTAGTAAATTTTCTTTGCAAGTAGATCATGAAAATAATGCTTTAGGTGCTGGTTATATTGTTGGATTCATTCATTATGCTACTGAATATTATTATGGGGGAGGAACATATGATTGTAGGAATTGCAATAATGTCAAGTTTCATCTCAATGTGTTGAAAATTTTGAAGTTATGCTTGTGTTACCTTCCTATGCTAGTTGATTATTGTTCCCATAAGTTGTTTGCTCACAAAATCCCTAGGCATAGGAAGTGGATTAGGCTTAAATGTCCTAGTCATATTCTTCAGGATGCTCTCTTTATGTTTCAATTCTTATCTTTTATGTGAGCACCATTTCATCATGGCTAGCTACGGGCGTTAAACGATAGCGCTTGTTGGGAGGCAACCCAACTTTACTTTTGTTCATTGCTTTTTGTTCCTGTTTAGTAATAAATAATTCATCTAGCCTCTGGTTAGATGTTCTTTTATGTTTTAATTAGTGTTTGTGCCAAGTAGTACCTTTGGGAAGACTTGGGCGAAGACTTTAGTGCTCACGAGAATAGCTGCCATTTTTTACTGGAGAGTGCTTTTTGGTAGATTCTTTTTGCAGATAATTAATAGGAAAATTCCTCAGGTACACCAGTTTACTTTAGAATTTTTTGAGTTCCAGAAGTATACGTTTGATACAGATTACTACAGACTGTTCTGTTTTTGACAGATTCTGTTTTCATTGTGTTGTTTGCTTATTTTGATGAATCTATGAGTAGTATCGGAGGGTATGAACCATAGATAAGTAAGAATATATTAGATATTACACCAATATGAATTTACAATGAGTTCATTACAGTACCTAAGTGGTGGTTTTATTTTCTTATACTAACGGAGCTTACGAGTTTTGTTTTGAGTTTTGTGTGGTTGAAGTTTTCAAGTTTTGGGTAAAGATTCGATGGATATGGAATAAGGAGTGGAAAGATCCTAAGCTTGGGGATGCCCAAGGCACCCAAAGGTAATATTCAAGGACAACCAAGAGCCTAAGCTTGGGGATGCCCCGGATGGCATCCCCTCTTTCGTCTTCGTTCATCGGTAACTTTACTTGGAGCTATATTTTTATTCACCACATGATATGTGTTTTGCTTGGAGCGTCATTTTCTTTTGTTAGTATTTTCTTGCTGTTATTTATAATAATGTTTTGCATCTTTATTTTCAATAAAAATGTCAAGGATAGCTTTTACCATGCTTATTTTGCAAGCATACATGTTGCTGTTTGAAAACAGAAAGTTTACCGCTGTTGAAAAAATTCCCTAGAAAAGTCAGAGAATGGTATAATGTTGAATCCTTTTGCATATTGAGATCTGATAAATATTCTACAGCGTAGTATATTTCTTATAATTTTTGGAGTTAGGAAAGTATGATGAATCTTGCATTCTTTACAGACTATACTGTTTTGGCAGATTGCTGTTATGGTTGCATTGTTTGCATATGTTTGCTTGTTTAATGATTATATTTGAGGATAGGAGTCTTAAATATGCAGAGGAATTTAGTATGCAATGTTGAATAATAATTTTAGTTATTTGTTACAGTAGAAAATGATAAGGTTTTGCACTGGTTTATACTAACTTATCTCACGAGTTCTTGTTGAGTTTGGTGTGGATGAAGCTTTTGATAAAAAGAGAAACCATGATATGAGAAGGAATTAAGGAGACACAAAAGTTCAAGCTTGGGGATGCCCAAGGCACCCCAAGATAATATTTCAAGAAGTCTCAAGCATCTAAGCTTGGGGATGCCCCGATAGGCATCCCACCTTTCTTCTTCAACAATCATCGGTTAGTATCGGTTGAGCCTAAGTTTTTGCTTCTTCACATGAGTTGTGCTATCCTTGCAATGTCATTTTATTTTGTTTTGCTTGCTGTTTGAATACAATACCATGATCTGAAATTCTTAAAGGAGAGAGTCTTCACATAGTTACATAATTATTTAGCTACTCATTGATCTTCACTTATATCTTTTTGGAGTAGTTTTTCATTTACTCGTGTGTTTCACTTATATCGTATGAGTAAATGGTTGAATGAGTTAAATGTCATAAGTCTGAAATTATATATGTTTCATTTGCTTATCCCATGGGGAGTAATGACTTCACATCTAAGAAGTAGAGGTTGTAAATTTATTGAAGATTAGCAAGCATTGTATTGGTCATTTGAACAATTCATGAAAGAATATTGAAGGAAGAGAGATTTCACATATAAATATACTATCCTAGACATCTTTTATAATTGTGAGCACTCAATAAGTATGACATGCTAAAGAGTTGATGTTGGACAAGGAAGACAACGTAATGGGTTATGTTTTCTCACATCTCAGTTAAAGTATATTGTCATGGATCATTTAAACATGTTGAGCTTGCATTTCCCCCTCATGCTAGCCAAAATTCCTTGCACCAAGTAGAGATACTACTTGTGCTTCCAAATATCCTTAAACCCGGTTTTTGCCATGAGAGTCCACCATACCTACCTATGGATTGGGTAAGATCCTTCAAGTAAGTTTTCATCGGTGCAAGCAATAAAAATTGCTCTCTAAATAGGCATGACTTATTGGTGCGGAGAAAATAAGCTTTGTACGATCTTGTTATGGAAGCAATAAAAGCGACGGACTGCATAATAAAGGTCCATATACAAGTGGCAATATAAAGTGACGTTCTTTCGCATTAATATTTTGTGTATCCAATCCTAAAAGCCCATGACAACCTCTGCTTCCCTCTGCGAAGGGCCTATCTTTTACCTTATGTCTTTTACTTTATGCAAGAGTCAAGGTGATCTTCACCTTTCCCTTTTTCATTTTATCCTTTGGCAAGCACTTTGTGTTGGGGTGATCCTGATATATACATATCCAATTGGATGTAAGTTAGCATGAACTATTATTGTTGACATCGCCCAAAGGTGAATACGTTGGGAGGCAACACTATAAGCCCCTATCTTTCGCAGTGTCCGATTGAAACTCCATAACCATAAGTATTGCGTGAGTGTTAGCAATTGTAGAAGACTATATGATAGTTGAGTATGTGAGATTTGCTAAATCAAAGCTTTGACATAGACCCTTCCTGAAAATAAGATGAATTGAAATTTTTTGATGACTAAGAATGAAGTTTGCTAGTTTTCAAGAAAGTTTATGGTCTATGCTTTAACATGTGAATAGCTTGTAACTTGATCTTGAGAAGTTTTATGACATGAACTACTGTTATGACATATAATCATGCTAGAAAAGGTGATTGAAATTATCATTGATCAAACTTGTGCACCTTCTAGCATTCACACTTCATAAATTCTTTCTTTTATCATTTAACTACTCGAGGACAAGTAGGAATTAAGCTTGGGGATGCTGATACGTCTCCGACGTATCTATAATTTATGAAGCATTCATGCTATTTTATTATCTATTTTGAATGATTATGGGCTTGATTATACAGTTTTATATTACTGTTGGGACTAACCTATTAATCGGAGGCCCAGCCCATATTGCTGTTTTATTGCCTATTTCAGTGTTTCAAAGAAAAGGAATATCAAACAGAGTCCAAACGGAATGAAACCTTCAGAGAAGTTATTTTCGGAACGAAAGCAATCCATGAAACTTGGAGTGCAAGCCGGGGAAGCATCGAGGAAGCCACAGGATAGGGGGGCGCGCCCACCCCCTGGGCGCGCCTTCCACTCGTGTGGGCCCCTCTAGGCTCCCCCGACCGACTTCTTTCGCCTATATAAGCCTACGTACCCTAAAAACATCGACAACCAAGATAGATCGGGAGTTCTGTCGTTGCAAGCCTCTGTAGCCACCAAAAACCTCGCGGGAGCCCGTTCCAGCATGCTGCCGGATGGGGAACCCATAACCGGTGGCCATCTTCATCATTCTGGCACTCTCCATGACGAGGAGGGAGTAGTTCACCCTCGGGGCTGAGGGTATGTAGCAGTAGCTATTTGTTTGATCTCTCTCTCTCTCTCGTGTTCTCTCTATGGCACGATCTTGATGTATCGCGAGCTTTGCTATTATAGTTGGATCTTATGATGTTTCTCCCCCCTCTACTCTCTTGTGATGAATTGAGTTTTCCTCTTGAAGTTATCTTATCGGATTGAGTCTTTAATGATTTGAGAACACTTGATGTATGTATTGTCGTGTTTATCTGTGGTGACAATGGGATATCACATGCCACTTGATGTATGTTTTGGTGATCAACTTGCGGGTTCCGTGTAACGCCCCCGATTCGATGCGCCAGGTGTCTGCCAGTTATTCGCCTTCGTTGCCATGTATTTTGCTTGCGTGTTGCATTTTATCATGTAATCATGTGCATTTCTTTTTGCATACGTGTTCGCCTCATGCATCCGAGCCTTTTCCCCGTTGTCCGTTTTGCAATCCGGCACTCCTATGCCCTCCGGCGTTCCCCTTTTCTCTCCTGTTGTGAGTGGATGTTAAACTTTCTCGAAATGGCCCGAGGTTTGCCAAGCAGCCTTGGTATAGCACCGGTAGACCGCCTGTCAAGTTTCGTGCCATTTGGAGTTCGTTTGGTACTTCAACGGTTAACCGGGTAACCGTAAAGCCCCTCTCTCTTTGCAGCCCAACACCCCTTCCAAAGTGGCCCAAAACCCATCTAACTCCTCTCCATGCTCTCGGTCGTTCGATCACGATCGTGTGGGCAAAAACCGCTCCTCATTTGGACTCTCCAAGCTCCCTCTACCTATAAATATGTGTCCCTCCCCGTCCAAATCGCAGATGAAACCCTAGCCTCCTTCTTCCGCCAGCAAGGCCCAACCTTGGTTTTACCATTTGCCTCACCACCACCTATCCCTTTCCCTTGGGTCGTCCAACCCGAGGGTCATCTTTATTTTTAGCCCCCCCCCCCGGGCCATTGCTTGTCTAAGTGTTGGTCCGAACCGAGCGATGTACGGCGCCCCCTGGGCAACCAGGGTCTATGCCAACCCGACGTCTAGCTCATCCGGTGTGCCCTGAGAAAGAGATATGTGCAGCTCCTATCGGGATTTGTCGGCACAGTGGGAGGCTTTGCTGGTCTTGTTTTACCATTGTCGAAATGTCTTGTAAACCGGGATTCCGAGTCTGATCGGGTCTTCCTGGGAGAAGGTCTATTCCTTCGTTGATCGCGAGAGCTTGTCATGGGCTAAGTTGGGACACCCCTGCAGGGTATAATCTTTCGAAAGCCGTGCCTGCAGTTATAGGCAGATGGGAATTTGTTAATGTCCGGTTGTAGATAACTTGACACCAGATACGAAATAAAACGCATCAACCATGTGTGTAGCCGTGATGGTCTCTTTTCGGCGGAGTCCGGGAAGTGAACACGGTTTCTGTGTTATGTTTGACGTAAGTAGGAGTTCAGGGTCACTTCTTGATCATTACTAGTTGACGACCGTTCCACTTGCTCTCTTCTCGCTCTTATTTGTGTATGTTAGCCACCATATCATGCTTAGTCGCTGCTGCAGCCTCACCACTTTACCCCCTTCCTTTCCCTTTAAGCTTTGCTAGTCTTGATACCCATGGTAATGGGATTGCTGAGTCCTCGTGGCTCACAGATTACTACAACAACAGTTGCAGGTACAGGTTCATGCGATGATCATGACGCGAGAGCGATGTTTGCTTGCGTTGAGTTCTTCTTCTGCTTCCTCTTCGATCAGGGGATAGGGTCCAGGTCGGCAGCCTGGGCTAGCAGGGTGGATGTCATTTGAGTTTCTGTTTGTGATCATCCGTAGTCGGATGTTGCTCTTATGTATTGTGATGTTGTATTCGTGTGGCATTGTATGCCTTATGTATGTATCCCCATCTATTATGTAATGTTGATGTAATGATATCCACCTTGCAAAAGTGTTTCAATATGTGGGTCTATCCTTGGTGGGACCTTCGAGTTCCTTTTGGATAGGGTCGCATATTGGACTTGATACTAAAGAGAGGTCCATGCATATTTTGAGATACTTCAGTAAGGGTGTTTTGAACATGTGGTTATTGTCTATCCATTCATGCCCTTTGTTGCAATTATGGAGTAGTCTACCATGTCATTTGAGTGCTCTACTTTTGCTTCAAATGTTTCCTGGCAGATTGTTTACATGTTATTCAATTTGGCCAAGCTTGCTATAGTTGATCCTTGCATGCTATGGACTTGTTCTTGACTTGGTTTGTTTCACAAACATGTCTTCTTCATGATGCTATGCTTATCTTGTCATGAAATGACTTGTGGTGAGTGAATCGAGCTTGTTAAGTAGTGTTCATGATGTTGCTGTTTTGCTAGGCTGAATCTGTTATTTCGTGATGCTATATAAACATGTTGCTACTAATCATTCTATGCATAATCTGGAGATGTTCTATAAACATGTTTTGATCTACATATCATGCTATATCCATACATGCCCCTGGTAGCATTTATAGCTTGCTGTACCTTGTTCATATCTTGCTTCAAAGTTGCTTCATAATGTTCCTGTCAGCCTGTTAACATTAAGTTCAGTTGTTTCTATGTGTTTTCCTAGTGATCCATGCACCCTATGGACTTGCTCTTTCCATTCTTAGCTTCACAAACATGCCTTCTTACTGTTGGTTGCCTTGCCATGCCATGTATTGCTCTGTAGTGAGTTGCACAAGCTCATTTACATGCCTTCATAATTCTGTTTCTGCCATGTGGTGAATCTATATAATAACTTGCTATGTTTACTTGGGAGCCATCATATTTTCTGATCCTTTTTGGCTTATGGTCAGTAAGGGACATTTGATCTATGCTTTGAGTAGAATCATGCCATGCCTTTGTTTGCCTTTATAAGTTCCTGTAACATGGTGTTTGATAGCTCTGAACATTGCATCGTGATGTTATTTTCTGCAAAGTCTGAATTGTTATAAGTTGCAATCTTACCATGTGTGTTTGAGCATGTTCTAGGGATTTCTGGAGATAGTTCAGTGTTCATGTTTTGCTATGCTTTACCTGTACATCATTCCCATGTCTTTTGTTATTATTTTGAGATGTTGTAGCATGTTGTTTTGATGCTTGCAATATGCCTAGTCGCTGTTTTGGACAGCTTGTCCTTTAAACTGGTATAGAGTGTGTGTGTTGAACCGTTGCTCCGTTTTGGGTGTGCTCTATATGAAACTTGCTTGATATTGCATGTAGCTTCATATTATCATGTTGAATCCTTGTTTTGAGGTGTTTGCTTGATGTTTGAGTGCATTTTGCATCAATGCCATGTTTAACTTGTTTTGCTCATATCTTCTCGGCCGTAGCTCCGAACTAAATGAATTTTATATGTAACTTGACTAGAATCTCGTGTAGATCATCTTTGTGCATCTTAACTTGCTGTTTAACAACTTGCACATAAGGTTTATTCAGATCTGGACCAATTTCGAAATATGCATATGAGGACTTACCGAAATTGTTATATGTTGTTCCCGGCCTCATTTAAACTTGCCTTGATGTGTTGCTCTTGTTTGCATCATCTCTTGCCATGAGTAGCTTCATGTAGTCTTGTCATGCATCATGCTTGTTGTGCATCATGTCTTGTTCATGTGTGGTGTGTTTACCATGTTGTGTGCTTCTTTTCGATAGTTCCTGTTTCGTTGCGATCGTGAGGATTCGTTTGTCTACGGTTGGTTCGGCTTCATCCGTTCGTCTTCTTCATGGACTCGTTCTTCTTCCTAGCGGGATTTCAGGCAAGATGACCGCTACCATGGATCTCACTACTATCATTGCTATGCTAGTTGCTTCATTCTATCGCTATGCTGCGTTACCTATCTTTTGCTCATCAAGCACATAATTGCCATGAACCTCTAACCTTTGACACCTTTCCTATGCAAACCGTTGTTTGGCTATGTTACCTCTTTGCTCAGCCCCTCTTATAGCGTTGCTAGTTGCAGGTGAAGTTGAAGATTGCTCCATGGTGAACAGGATTTTGGTTGGGATATCACAATATCTCTTATATTATTAATGCATCTATATATTTGGTAAAGGGTGGAAGACTCGGCCTTTTGCCTGGTGTTTTGTTCCACTCTTGCCGCCCTAGTTTCAGTCATACCGGTGTTATGTTCCCGGATTTTGCGTTCCTTACGCGGTCGGGTGATTTATGGGACCCCCTTGACAGTTCGCTTTGAATAAAACTCCTCCAGCAAGGCCCAACCTTGGTTTTACCATTTGCCTCACCACCACCTATCCGTTTCCCTTGGGTCGGCCAACCCGAGGGTCATGTTTATTTTTAGCCCCCCGGGCCAGTGCTTGTCTAAGTGTTGGTCCGAACCGAGCGATGTCCGGCGCCTCCTGGGCAACCAGGGTCTATGCCAACCCGACGTCTGGCTCATCCGGTGTGCCCTCAGAACGAGATATGTGCAGCTCCTATCGGGATTGTCGGCGCATCGGGCGGCTTTGCTGGTCTTGTTTTATCAGGTATATCCTTCGTTGATCGCGAGAGCTTATCATGGGCTAAGTTAGGAGACCCCTGCAGGGTTTAAAGTTTCGAAAGCCGTGCCCGCGGTTATGGGCAGATGGGAATTTGTTAATGTCCGGTTTTAGATAACTTGACACCAGATCCGAATTAAAACGCATCAACCGCGTGTGTAGCCGTGATGGTCTCTTTTCGGCGGAGTCCGGGAAGTGAACACGGTTTATGTGTTATGTTTGACGTAAGTAGGAGTTCAGGATCACTTCTTGATCATTACTAGTTGACGACCATTCCGCTTGCTCTCTTCTCGCTCTTATTTGCGTATGTTAGCCACCATATCATGCTTAGTCGCTGCTGCAGCCTCACCACTTTACCCCCTTCCTTTCCCTTTAAACTTTGCTAGTCTTGATACCCATGGTAATGGGATTGCTGAGTCCTCGTGGCTCACAGATTACTACAACAACAGTTGCAGGTACAGGTTATGTGATGATCATGACGCGAGAGCGATGCTTGCTTGCGTTGAGTTCTTCTTCCGCTTCTTCGATCAGGGGACAGGTTCCAGGTCGGCAGCCTGGGCGAGCAGGGTGGATGTCGTTTGAGTTTCTGTTTGTGATTCATCCGTAGTCGGATGATGTTCTTATGTAATGTGATGTTGTATTCGTGTGGCATTGTATCCTTATGTATGTATCCCCATCTATTATGTAATGTTGATGTAATGATATCCACCTTGCGAAAGCGTTTCAATATGCGGGTCTATCCTTGGTGGGACCTTCGAGTTCCTTTTGGATAGGGTCACATATTGGGCGTGACATTCCGCCCATGAACCTATGCATAGGGGTTGGCACACGTTTTCGTCTTGACTCTCCGGTAGAAACTTTGGGGCACTCTTTGAAGTACTTTGTGTTGGTTGAATAGATGAATCTAAGATTGTGTGATGCTTATTGTATAATCATGCCCACGGATACTTGAGGTGACAATGGGGTATCTAGGTGACATTAGGGTTTTGGTTGATTTGTGTCTTAAGGTGTTATTCTAGTATGAACTCTATGATAGATTGAGCAGAAAGAATAGCTTCATGTTATTTTACTACGAACTCTTGAATTGATAAAACAGAAAGGATAACTTTGAGGTGGTTTCGTACCCTACCATAATCTCTTCGTTTGTTCTCCGCTATTAGTTGCTTTGGAATGTCTCTTTGTTGCATGTTGAGGGATTGTTATATGATCTATCTATGTTATTATTGTTAAGAGAACTTGCACTAGTGAAAGTATGAACCTTAGGCCTTGTTTCCTATCATTGTAATACCGTTTACGCTCACGTTTATCATTAGTTACCTTGCTGTTTTTATAAGCTCAGATTACAAAAACCTTTATCTACCATCCATATCGCACTTGTATCACCATATCTTCTCCGAACTAGTGCACCTATACAATTTACCAATGTATTGGGTGTGTTGGGGACACAAGAGACTCTTTGTTATTTGGTTGCAGGGTTGTTTGAGAGAGACCATCTTCATCCTACGCCTCCCACGGATTGATAAACCTTAGGTCATCCACTTCAGGGAAATTTGCTACTGTCCTACAAACCTGTGCACTTGCAGGCCCAACAACGTCTACAAGAAGAAGGTTGCGTAGTAGACATCAGTGGGGGGCGCGCCAACCACCTAGGCGCGCCCTCCTCCCTCGTGGCCTCCTCATTTCTTTCTTGACGTCCACTGCAAGTCTCATGGATTGCGTTTTTTCTAAAAATAACTCCCCCGAAGGTTTCATTCCGCTTGGACTCTGTTTGATATTCCTTTTCTGCGAAACACTGAAATAGGCAAAAAACAACAATTTGGACTGGGCCTCTGGTTAATAGGGTTGTCCCAAAAATAATATAAAAATGTATCATAAAGCCCATAAACATCCAAAACAGATAATATAATAGTATGGAACAACAAAAAATTATCGATACATTGGAGACGTATCAGATCGCTACTCAGAGACCGTCAAAGTCATTTCTTTAGTTTATCTTAGAACTGAAATAATAGTTATTTTGCTTCGGAGTTATGTAAAGCATTATCCTATGGGTTGTGCGATGGATATTCTTATAAATTTGAAACAATAGTTGTTCGAATTATTATAAGAATATTTTTTTTGATTAAACCTCTATTTTTGTGATGGTTTATTCATGACGAATCTTGAAGTCTATGATCTATAACTTTAAAGTTAAACGTCTTGAGAAGACTAATGAAACCACTTGTGTATGACACTACTTGGTTATATCAGATAATTACTTGAGAAAACATAAGGATTTACTTGAGAAAACATAAGGACTAAAAGATTTGAAATAGTTCCAAGAAATTTAGGATGAAGATATAATATCATTATGACAAAACATAAAAGAATTCTTCTTCCATGAAGAAATATATCTAAGTCATAAGTTTAGCATGCAATTTAATTATTACCGATCTGCTTTTCTGAAATTTTGGGGATTTATACATGAAACAACATTATGTTCCCTAAACTGCTAAACAGATGCACCATCTAAAGAGTCTGATAAAACTATATAAAGTTATTGAATATTTCAGAACATTGTGTGATTGTAGGTTCTATATTTCTCACACAAAATTCTAAGGACAAAAATATTTGTCAGGAAAATGAACATTATCGAGAAAAGGTTTACTCGTTGAAAGAATAAGTGGGAGGCTGATACAGTTTATTGAGATTATTGAATCTTTAGCTCAAGTTAAAACAAGACTAAACCAAAAGGTTTTGGAATGGTTTGTATGCAAAACTAAGGAAAGAATCTAGGGATAATTATTTATGTGCCCTTAGTTGCGTCCCACTCTGCTGTTTTGCCCCTAGTTTCCAAAAGCACCCAGTCTTGCTCAAGTCACATTGCTCTTCTTATTGTTTTTCCCTTCCATCACGGTTCCGTCCAGTTAGTGCCGTTTGACCATGTGTTGACCGTTTGTGGACTTTTTGTTGGAACTTTTTTGCCCCTGGTTCTTCACTTTGCGACAAGACACAGCCAAGTAGGACTCACCGCTCTCCTAGATTCCCTTTTATTCTCCCTTGTTAGTCAAACCCTAGTCCCAGATCCCCTTCCCTCTCTCTCAAAACCTATACCCTTCACCATGCACAGTGCTCCGCCACCATTGTTCGAGCAAGGCCACGGTGCAACCAGCCATGTCGACCTTCCCGTCATTGGCCATGTTGGCGCCCACGTGCGGCCTGATGCAGTCAATTCCATCGGTGGCCAGCCGTGTGAACCATCGCTTGATGCACCCTTGTAGGAGGAGGCAACGACACCACAGGTCAGGCCAGTGGTGGAGCTATGGATTCCTGATGCTTGCTTGAACTACGTCGGTATTTCCCCAAAGAGGAAGGGATGAGGCAGCACAACAACGGTAGGTATTTCCCTCAGTGATGAGACCAAGGTTATCGAACCAGCATGAGAACCATGGAACACAACATAAACAGCTCCTACACACAAATAACAAATACTCGCAACCTGACGCGGGGGTTGTCAATCCCTTTCGGGCAACGACGCTAGAAATTGGGATAGAGACGGGATAAAGTTGTAATAGATTGGATAAATAGATCGCAATTGAAATAAAGTGTAGCAAGGTATTTTTGTATTTTTGGTTTAATAGAACTGAAAAATAAAAGCAAATAAAATAGATCGCGAAGGAAAATATACTAAAGAAGAGACCTAGGGGCCGTAGGTTTCACTAATGGCTTCTCTCGAGAAAAATAGCAAACAGTGGGAAAATAATTACTGTTGGGCAATTGATAACTTCAAATAATTATGATGATATCCAGGCAATGATCATTATATAGGCATCACTTCCAAGATTAGTAGACCGACTCCTGCCTGCATCTACTACTATTACTTCACACATCGACCACTATCCAGCATGCATCTAGTGTATTAAGTTCATGGAAAAATGGAGTAATGCAATAAGAACGATGACATGATGTAGACAAGATCTATTTATGTAGAAATAGACCCCATCTAGTTATCCTTAATAGCAACGATACATACATGTCGTTTTCCCTTCTGTTACTGGGATCAAGAGCCGTAAGATCAAACCCATCACAAAGCACCTCTTCCCATTGCAATATAAATAGATCAAGTAGGCCAAACAAAACCGAAATATCGGAGAATAAATACGAGGCTATATTCAATCATGCATATAAGAGATCAAAGAAGACTCAAATAACTTTCATGGATAAAAACATAGATCTGATCTTAAACTCAAAGTTCATCAGATCCCAACAAACACACGGCAAAAAGACTTACATCATATGGATCTCCAAGAGATCATTTTATTGAGAATAAAGAGAGAGAGAGAGAGAGAGAGAGAGAGAGAGAGAGAGAGGAAGCCATCTAGCTGCTAACTACGGACCCATAGATCTACAAAGAACTACTCGTGCATCATCGAAGAGGTATGGACATGATGAACCCATCCACGATGGTGTCTACATTGGATTTGGTGTTTCTGGAACTTGTGGCGGCTAGTATTTATTTTCGTCGACTCCCCTAGGGTTTCTGGAATATTGGGGTATTTGTAGAGCAAAGAGGCGGTGCGGGAGGCCACCGAGGTGGGCATAACCCACCTGGGCGCGCCTGGGCCCCCAGTCACCCCCTGGTGGGTTGTGCTCCCCTCGAGGCACCCCTGTGGTACTTCTTCGGCCCATCTTGTGTCTTCTGGTCCATAAAAAATCGATAAAAAGTGTCCTTGCATTTGTGGCAGAAACACCTCTGTGGCACAATATAACAACATGGAACAATCAAAAATTATAGATACGTTGGAGACATATCAGCATCCCCAAGCTTACTTCCTGCTCATCCTCGAGTAGGTAAATGATAAAAACAGAATTTTTGATGTCGAATGCTACCTAACATGTTCATCACATATTATTTTCTTTGTAGCATGGACATTTGGACTTTTATATGGTTCAAAGCAATAGTCTAGTTTTGACATGAAGACTTTAATACTCAAGCATATCAACAAGCAACCATGTCTTTCAAAGTATCAATGCTAAAGTAAGTTATCCCTAGCCCATTATGCTCAATCATTGATCCATTCATGAAACACACTCAAATACTAGCTATACCCAATGCTCAAGTACGATCATAGTGCCCCTCAGTTGGTGCTTTATAAGAGAAGGTGCAGACACAAGTAAAAATAAAATTGCATAAAGTAAAATAAAGGCCCTTCGTGGAGGGAAGTAGGGATTTGTAGAGGTGCCAGAGCTCAAAGCGAAAATTGGGAGATAAAAACATTCTGGAAGACATACTTTTCCCACCAATGAAAACGACTTAGAGTTCCCAACACTTTCCATGCTAGATACATCATAGGCGGTTCCCAAACAGAAAATAAAGTTTATTCTTTTTTCCACCATACTTTGTCTTTTCATGGCTAATCATATCCCTCCATACCAACACTTCCCAAGGAATTTATTATTTGACAACATAAAGTAAATTCATTTTTCATTTCGGGACTAGGCATCCCTAATACCTTTGTCGTACTCTCGTGCAATGACAAGTGGATAAACAGTCATCATGATAATACCACATCTAGCATGGAAAATATCAGCCACCCCTCACCGCCTTGCGAGTGGTACGAGCACACAAAAGAGAAATTTATTTTGAAAATTAGAGATAGCACATGCAAATTTGATTAGAACGGCACAGAAATACCGCATATAGATAGGTAGAGTGGACTCATATGGTAAAACTGGTTTAAAGGGTTATGGATGCACAAGTAATGATCATACTTAGTGCAAATGAAGGCTAGCAAAAAGATTGAGAAGCCTCCAACCAAGAAATAAAAAATATCGTAAGTGAGCATTACGCATAATTAACACCGAATAATGCACCACAAGTAGGATGTAATTTAATTGCATAACTACTGACTTTCGTGCTTGCATAGGGAATTACAAACCTTAACACCAATATTCTTACTAAAGCATAATTACTCATCAGCATGACTCACATATCATATCATCATATCTCAAAACCATTATTAAGTACCAAGTTTATTTTGTCCAATGATCTTTATGGAAGTTTTTGTTATATCCTCCTTGGATATCTAGCACTTTGGAACTAATTTCGTATATTGCTTTTGATAAGCTCAAACAAATTTAAGTGAAGAACATGAGCATAATATTTCTTTCTCTCAAAATAATTTAAGTGAAGCAAGAGAGAATTTCTTAAAAGTTTTAGTAACTCCAAAATAAATCTAAGTGAAGCACCAGAGCATTTCTTCAAAAATAACAAAGCACACCATGCTCAAAAAGATATAAGTGAAGTACTAGAGCAATTCCATGGCTCTAAATTTTTTAGTGAAGCATAGGAGCAAGCATAGCATAATTTTTTGGCTCTCTCAGCAGGTGTGTCAAACAAGGATTCAAGACTTAAAACATAAAGCAAAACAAGCAAATACTCATATCATACAAGATGCTCCAAGCAAATTTCATAATATGTGATGAACAAAAATATAGCTCCAAGTAAAATACCAATGGTTGTTAGAAGAAAGAGGGGATGCCATTCGGGGGCATCCCCAAGCTTAGTTTCTTGCTACGTCTTGAATATTATCTTGGGGTGCCTCGGGCATCCCCAAGCTTAGCCATTTGCTAATCCTTATTCCTTCATCCATCATAATCTCACCTGAAACTTGAAAACTTCAATCACACAAAACTCAACAAAACCTTTGCGAGATCCATAAGTACTGTTGCAAACCCATTCGTATTTTATTTTTCATTATATCTAATTTACTCCAACTTTTCTATGGCAAAAACTCTTCAAAGAAAACCATAGAATCATCAAACCAAGCACACAACTCAAAGAAAACAGAATCTCTTAAAAAGAGAACAGTATATAGCAACCTGACTACTTCGAATACTTCTGTAACTCCAAAAATTCTGAAAAATATGGACAACGTCAGAAATTTGTTTATTAATCTTCTTAAAAAGAATGAACTCAAAAGCACTCTTTTGTTAAAAATGGAAAATATTTTCGTGAGCGCAAAAGTTTCTATTTTTCAGCAAGATCAAATCAACTCTCACCCAAAGGCCTTGCTTGGCACAAACACTAATTTAAACCACAAAAACACATCTAATCAAAGGCATAATTGTGTATTTTATTGAAAACATCAAGAAAACCAAAAAGTAAAATGATACAAGTTGGGTTAATTCCCAACGAGCGCTATTGTTTTACGCCCCTAGCTAGGCATAATGCGAAGGATCTAAGTGTTGCCATATTTATCCTCCAACTCTTCAATCAAACACTTAGAATTTTTCAAGGATTCAGCGTATAAATTCTCAACGCCAATACTTCTAGGCACGAGATTGAAAAATTCATTTTTTTGCAAATAGGGTCTCTTATAACTGCAATAAAATTGGGATGGATACTAATCATCTTAAGATCTCCTTTATCATTACTAGAAGTTGCACCCTATTGTTTTTAGTAACTTGAGTAGTCTTACCAATTTTTACGAGAGTTTTGGTGGAAGCAAAAGCCATACTTAGATTAGTAAAATTTCTTCCAGTTTATCAATCCTAGACGGGCTTTCTTCAATTCTTTCATGAATTACAATTCCCTTTTCCTTTAACAACTTAAACACTTCTCCTGCTTTTGACCCAATTTTAGTAGCAAAATTTTGCATCTTTTTATCCAAGTTTTCAATATGTTCTTCGGTAAGCATTTTCTTTTCAATAGCATATAGTCTTTCCATAACATACTCGAGAGTCAAAGTTGTTTCACTGATCATAAGCGGTGGTGAACCCACTAAATTTCACATATCATTAAAAGCATCCAGAGAGGGACACATCAAGAAATTTCCAATGGTAATCTTATCTAGGACGAATCTGTACCAAGTGGTGATGCCCACATAAAAACAGCAAAGAAGAACAATGGTAGATTGCTTACGGATAGATCCATTATGAGCATTGCAAATACTATTCCAAGCATCTTTTAATTTCTCCCCTCCCCTTTGTTTAAAGTTAAGAACCTCGTTCTCGGGGGTATACGCAATAGAGGAAGAACTATCCGTAACGACAAAAAGTGGTCAACAAGATTGCACTCAAAAATAGATCTGGCAAGAAAACAGCGAACGAAAAAGAGGGCGAATAAAATGACAAATTTTTGTGAAGTGGGGGAGAGAAAAATGAGAGGCAAATGGAAAATAATGTAAATTTCAAGGAGACGAGATTTGTGATTAGGAACCTGGTTGATGTCGATGATGTCTCCCCTGCAACGGCGCCAAAAATTCCTTTTGATGTTTGCTCGAACTACGTCGGTATTTCCCCAAAGAGGAAGGGATGATGCATCACAGCAATGGTAGGTATTTCCCTTAGTGATAAGACCAAGGTTATAGAACCAGTAGGAGAACCACACAACACAATATAAACATCTCCTGCACACAAATAACAAATACTCGCAACCCGACATGTTAAAGGGGTTGTCAATCCCTTTCGGGAAACGGAGCCAGAAATTGGCACGGAGGCGGGATAAAGTTGTAATAGAATGGATAAATAGATCGCAATTAAAATAAAGTGCAGCAAGGTATTTTTATATTTTTGGATTAACAGAACTGAAAATAAAAGCAAATAAAATAGATCACGAAGGCAAATATATTAAGGAAGAGACCTGGGGGCCGTAGGTTTCACTAGTGGCTTCTCTCGAGAAAAATAGCAAAACGGTGGGAAAATAGTTACTGTTGGGCAATTGATAGAACTTCAAATAATCATGACGGTATCCAGGCAATGATCATTATATAGGCATCACGTCTGAGATTAGTAGACCGACTCCTGCTTGCATCTACTACTATTAGTCCACACATCGACTTCTATCCAGCATGCATCTAGTGTATTAAGTTCATGGAAAAACGAGTAATGCAATAAGAACGATGACATAATGTAGACAAGATCTATTTATGTAGAAATAGACCACATCTTGTTAGCCTTAATAGCAACGATACATACGTGTCATTTCCCCTTCTGTCACTCGGATCAAGCGTCGTAAGATCGAACCCATCATAGAGCACCTCTTGCCATTGCAAGATAAATAGATAAAGTTGGCCAAACAAAACCCAAATATCAGAGAAGAAATATGAGGCTATAATCAATCATGCATATAAGAGATCAAAGAAGACACAAATAACTTCCATGGATAAAAACATAGATCTGATCATAAACTCAAAGTTCATTGGATCCCAACAAACACACCGCAAAAAGACTTACATCTATGGATCTCCAAGAGATCATTGTATTGAGAATCAAGAGAGAGAGAGAGAGAGAGAGAGGAAGACATCTAGCTACTAACTACGGACCCGTAGGTTTACAAAGAACTACTCACGCATCATCGGAGAGGCACCAATGGACATGATGAACCCCTCCGCGATGGTGTCTAGATTGGATCTGGTGTTTCTAGAACTTGTGGCGGCTGGAAATGATTTTCGTCGACTCCCCTAGTGTTTCTGGAATATTTGGGTACTTATAGAGCAAAGAGGCGGTGCGGGAGGCCACCGAGGTGGGCATAACCCAGGTGCGCCCTGGTGGGTTGTGCCCCCTCGGGGCACCTCTCTGGTACTTCTTCGGCCCATCTTGTGTCTTATGGTAAAAAAATCCACAAAAAGTTACATTGCATTTGGACTCCATTTTCTATTGATTTCATGTGATGTAAAAACCAAGCAGAAACAACGGCTGGCACTGGGCACTATGTCAATAGGTTAGTACCAAAAAATGATATAAAATGATTGTAAAACATCCAAGAATGATAATATAACAACATGGAACAATCAAAAATTATAGATACGTCGGAGGCGTATCAATTCCGTCCATGACCGATGGTGGAGGACAGAGGGGTTGCCGGTGGTGGTGGCGCCATGGTTCCTGTCGGTGTCAAAACCGGCGGATCTCGGGTAGGGGGTCCCGAACTGTGCGTCTAGGCGGATGGTAACAGGAGACAAGGGACACGATGTTTTACCCGGGTTCGGGCCCTCTTAATGGAGGTAAAACCCTATGTCCTGCTTGATTAATATTGATGATGTGTGTTACAAGAGTAGATCTACCACGAGATCAAGGAGGCTAAACCCTAGAAGCTAGCCTATGGTATGATTGTTGTTCGTCCTACGGACTAAAGCCATCCGGTTTATATAGACACCGGAGAGGGCTAGGGTTACACAGAGTCGGTTACAATGGTAGGAGATCTACATATCCGCATCGCCAAGCTTGCCTTCCACGCCAAGGAAAGTCCCATCCAGACACGGGATGAAGTCTTCAATCTTGTATCTTCATAGTCTTGGAATCCGGCTGATGATGATAGTTCGGCTATCCGGACACCTTCTAGTCCAGGACTCCCTCAGTAGCCCCTGAACCAGGCTTCAATGACGACGAGTCCGGCGCGCATATTGTCTTCGGCATTGCGAGGCGGGTTCCTCCTCCGAATAATTTATAGAAGATTGTGAACACCAGGATAGTGTCCGGCTCTGCAAAATAATTTCCACATACCACCGTAGAGAGAATAATATTTACACAAGTTAAATCTGCTGACGTATTTCGTGGCGTGACGTCACACCACTACCAAGCCTTTACTCGAATTGTTTTTATTGTACCACCTCCGCGTGTTTAGCGAAGCGGTTTTCTTGGCACGTCTTGTCGAAGCAGAGATCGTGTTCCCCTTATTCCAGGATTCCCATCAATACGGCTGTGGGTAACCCAACCGCGCCATTGATTGCGGCGCTTGGGAGATAAGCAAGTTTTATCAGGCCGGTGGGGACACATGTTTTTGTCCGCCCATATAAGGGGATAAAGACCCAACCCTTTTACCCGCGCCTTCTTCCTCCTTGGCTTATCCATCTCTGTGAACTCGAACTCCAGCGCCCAAGTCCGCACATCTCACCTCAACCTTCTCCAACTATGTCCGGAGCGGGAGGCAAGTTGATGGCCTCCTCCGTTACGGAGGGGTACATCCAGAAGCTGCGCAGTGCCGGATATTTGTCCAGTAACATCGCACATCGGCTCCCCTACGAGGGAGAGCTCATCCCCACCCCCAGGCCCCATGAGAGGGTAGTATTTCTTACCCATTTCCTCCGCGGTCTGGGCTTCCCACTCCATCCCTTTGTCCGGGGGCTCATGTTCTACTACGGCCTGGATTTCCACGATCTGGTCCCGAATTTCATCCTCAACATCTCGGCGTTTATCGTCGTGTGCGAGGCCTTCCTCTGCATCCAGCCCCACTTCAGCTTGTGGCTCAAGACCTTCAGTGTCAAGCCGAAGGTTGTGAAGGGCAGCCAAGCAGAGTGCGGAGGCGCCATGGCGGGCAGGATGTCCAACGTTACTTGGCTTGAGGGCACTTTTGTGGAAACCATCAAGGGGTGGCAATCGGGGTGGTTCTACATCACCGAGCCGCGTGACCCTTAATGGGCAGCGACCCCCGAATTCAGATCTGGCATCCCCACACGGCTCACCTCCTGGAGAGAGAGCGGCCGGACTTGGGGTGATTCGGAGGAGCTGACCGGACTCCAAGCCTGCGTCCAAAAGCTGGTGGACAAGAAGCTCAAGCTTGTCAACATGGTCCAGGTCATGCTCATCCGCGGATCCTCCCGTGCCAACGACGGGGCTTCAACATGTGGGAGTTCGATCCGGCGCAGCACCAGACTTTGAGCGGGCTCTTCGACACTACGTACGAAGATGTCTGGAAGGTGCTTCTCAAGGGCGCCGAGGCTCCCGCATCCGCTACCAAAGATCGTGGATTCAGCTCGCAGCGTCTGGCTGACGAGGTAAGCGATTTTTTCCTTTACGGGTCGCTTGTTTTCCAAAGTTTGACTCTATGCGGGATCTAAACTCCCTTTCCATTGACAGGACTGGCTGGCGAAGGCCGAGCAGACTATCTGTCCGGCCCCATTCCCAGAGGACCCAGCGGACGCCCGCCTAACGGGGTTGCTGGCTTCGGCACCCCACGTGGTGCCGGAGAAGAAGGCCAAGAAGAAGGCCACGGGGACTTGGAAGAGTTCCCGTTTTCAGGTGCTATCGGATGACCACTCCGAGGCCGACTCCTCTCACCAAGGTGAGGAGGAGAAGAAGAAAGCCTCTCCCCCAGTGGGGGGAGGGAAGAAAAGGAAGGCCTCCCCAACGAGGGAGGCCGAAGGGCCCAAGAAGGGAAAAACTCTTCCCCCGGACTGCTCTGCCAACACCAGTGACGACGACGAGGACTGGCCTCCAAGGGCCAAACCCCTGGCGAGATCGTGAGTATCCGGACTCCCGAATAACTTCATGGTTTTCTTTTTTTCCACACAATGTCTTTCTAATGCCGCATATAACCCTGCAGTCCGCCCAAGGATGATCTTCCCGCTTCGTCGAGCGGGTCCTTAGGTGCGTCGCATATGGATTCTCTTCCGACCGCCTCCACCCCCCGTGACAAGGACGATGCCGAGGTGGGATCCCAGGAAGGGACCCGCCAGGAGGAAGAGGCCCCGGACGTGTCGCAGGACAACCTCCTGGACTTTGCGCCGGACTCGGCTCCGGATCCCATAGTGGCTCAGGAGTCCGGCGGGCGGCCCCTTCATAAGAAGGGCAAGACCAGGACGCCGGCAGCCTCCGTCCAACCGGAGGCGCCGGATAGCTTGCTGGAGGCGCTCAATGGAGCCTCCATCAAAGAGGAACACTGCACTGTTATGAGTACGGTGATTCAGAAGGTGCAGCTCGCCAAGAGCGGGCTGACCGAAACCTGCAGCAGCCTTCTAACAGGCTTTGAGGTAAGAATTTTGATATATGTAAAATAGTACCGCATAGACAGTATCCCTGATGCTCGGTGTGGTGTTCGGAAAGAAAAGCCGGACTAAGATCTAAAAAGATATATGCAAGAGTCATAAAAAATATGTCAATATGGGATTGCAGGCTGCGTTGCTGACCTCTGCCACACTGACTGCGGAGGTTAATACTTTGAAGGAAAGCCTCGAGCGGTCCGAGAACAAGCTCGGCCGTGCCAAGAAGCAGCTCGAGGACAAGGAAGGTGAGTAACACCTTATTAAAATTGTACCTTACAGAAAAGGATTTTGGTTGCAAAAATAATGACAAGGATAACGTGGGTATTGCGGGGGCCACTAACAAGGTGGCGACCCTGAAAGAGGCGGTGGCCGCGGCCGAACGCAATGCGTCCATGGAGCGCACCGAGCGAGAGAAGCAGGAGGCACGGGTGGCGGAGGTACAGCAAGAGCTCCAGTATCTCGTGAAAAAACATGAGAGCCTGGAGCGTGACTCGAAGACTCGAGAGTCTGAGCTTGCAACGGCTCTTGAGAGTGCCAAAGCCGCTAAGGCCGAAGCCTACAAGGCCCTCCAATAAATCGAGGCGTTGAAGAAAATAGCAGCGGGTAAGGCATTTTTCATGCAAAGTAAGCATGTGAGTGTTAATTACCTGTTGCTTACCCGAATTCGGAGCTCTCCAGGAGCGTTCGCAGATCTTCCTCGCAGCGTGTCTGATGCTGCCGCGTTCTACTGGGCCGAGGAGGGGAGCTCGGCGGAGAAGGTCTTCTGGTCTCAGTATGCTGAGGCCGGACATCCGGTGCCCCTTAGCGACCAGCTGAAGCAGCTGGTCGAGCTCCACAAGGCGGCCGAACAGGCCATGAAGGGCCTCATAGTTCGGCTATGGCCTAAGGAGGCCATGCCTGGGAGCTACTTCGGCCTAGTGCGGCGGCTCGTGGATGCGTGCCCGTGGGTTGAAGTCATCAAGCACTCCGCCTGTATTGAAGGTGCCCGTTGGGCCCTTGCCCGCGCAAAGGTGCACTGGGGCAAGATGGATGCCCAAAAGCTCGTGACGGACCCGCCACCGCAGGGCAAGGAGCATCGCACGCCCGATATGTATTATAAGAGTGTGCTGAAGGACACCCGCACTATTGCGGGTGAGTGCTCCAAAGATGTAATATTTGACTAGACTCGCATTTTGTTATCCTGTGCGCTGAAAACTTAGTTCATATGCGCTAAGCAACGCTTGTTAATTTAAAATATTACCTTCTGTGCGGCTGTTTATCAAATCTGAGAGATGGCAAGTCATCGGCTTCAGCCCCCATGCCACGAGTGCTGGGGTGTTCGGGATAAACTTGAGCACTCTTGTTCCCATTTTTGGGTCCATCTAGGGAGGCGCTCAACACAGCGAATAAGGCAACCGGACTTATAATGCTTGAACACTCTCACTTAGCCATAGAATTCTATAATTTTAAATTTCGGCGAAGCCCCTAGTCTTCGGAAGGCCGAATTTGGGGCGCTATCCACGCCTGGGCCGGACAAAAGCCGCCTCCTCGCTCTAAGCGGCATAAGTCTTTAGGGACTCGCAAAAAACCTCTCGAACAGTGACCAGCTCTCGCCTCATCATGACGGTCAGTTTTAGCTTTCTCCACTGAGGCGCTCGCCCAGCTCAACCGGGGCGCAATCCCAATGGTTCTCCCAGTGCTACCTTAGCCGATAAAACGGAACGTAAGGTACCAAAACATGGGAGCCGGGCAAACCCAACTATTGACCCAAGACATGATTCGGAGCCGATGCATATAATGCTATAAGTTCGGGGTGCCGCACTTGTGAAAGTGTTCGGACTTATCACACCGTGATGCGGGAAACATAAGCCCCTGGTGTATTTAGCCGTACCAAAACGTACGGATGCGACATGTCACAAATGAACATATGTATAAGACAGAAATGCAATTGGAAGCAAAAAAGGTGCTGCATTACTTATTCAAGAAAAACTGCTGTAAGTGCAGAACGATACAAATGGTGCGATAAGCAAGGGATGGGACTGTTAAACATGTCCCCCTCCAGGGATAGGCTGCGGAATGGTGCATAAAACAGATTTAATGCTCGTAATGGAGACCACCTAGATATTCGTTGTAGCCTTTATCCTTCCCTAGCTCTTGCATCGTGAGTTCGGCAGGTCTGCTGCCAGACAGGGCCTCTGACGTACGGAGTCCTGTGGGTAAAAATATAAAGAAAAGAAAAAAAAGAATGACACACTTGAGAGCCCCTGGTGTGGTTTAGCCGTATTCTGGGCCTATCATGGTCGTTCCCCTCTCCCCATGCCCATGGTATCTTCAGAGCGTAATGGTGTGCACGAAGGACTTGTCTTGACGTTTTGCAGGGGCTGGGGTTGGGGCCGCACTGCTACGCGTGCTCAGTACGTGCCAGGTGGTCTTGTTATATGTTACGCCGGGCGCGTTTAGCCGTGTCTGGTCGCTTAACGGCCGGACTCGAGAATTGCCTTAAGAGGCTGCACTGTCCTTCTGCCGCGAGAGCCGTTGTATGTTCCTCGGTTCGGAGAGAGCGTTCAGTATTTCCGTTGACCGTGATGACTCCTCGAGGGCCTGGCATTTTGAGCATGAGGTATGCGTAGTGCGGCACCGCTTTGAACTTTGCGAACGCGGTACGTCCGAGCAGAGCATGATAGCCGCTGGGGAACGGAACTATGTCGAAGATTAACTCCTCGCTTCGGAAGTTATCCGGGGATCCGAAGACCACTTCCAGTGTAACTGAGCCTGTACAATTGGGTTCTACACCTGGTATGACGCCTTTAAAGGTCGTCTTGGTAGGTTTAATCCTTGAGGGGTCTATGCCCATTTTGCGCACTGTGTCCTGATAAAGCAGGTTCAGGCTGCTGCCGCCGTCCATCAGGACTCTGGTGAGGTGAAATCCATCGATGATTAGGTCTAGAACCAATGCGACGAATCCGCCATGGCGGATGCTGGTGGGGTGGTCCCTTCGGTCAAAAGTGATCGGGCAGGAGGACCATGGATTGAACTTCGGGGCAACTGGCTCCATCGTGTATACATCCCTGAGTGCACCCTTCCGCTCCCTTTTTGGTATGTGCGTTGCGTATATCATGTTCACCGTCCGCACCTGTGGGGGGAAACCCTTCTGTCCTCTATTGTTCGGCGGTCAGGTCTCTTCCTCGTCATCGCTATGCAACCCCTTGTCATCGTTTTTGGCAATTAACTTGCCTGCCTGCTTGAATACCCAACAGTCCCTGTTGGTGTGGTTGGCTGGCTTTTCGGGGGTGCCGTGTATCTGGCACGAGTGGTCGAGTATTCGGTCCAAATTGGACGGACCCGGAGTAGTTCTTTTGAATGGCTTTTTCCACTGACTGGGTTTAGAGCCTCGGAATCCGGCATTGACTGCCGTATCTTCACTGTTATCACCGTTAATGCGGAGTTTGTTTCTGTTGCGACACGACCTGCCATTACGGTCCTTGAAATCCGGACTGCCAGAGTTTTTGCTGAGGTTATTGCTGCGTGCTAGCCAGCTGTCCTCACCCGCGCAGAAGCGGGTCATGAGTGATGTGAGGGCTGCCATGGATTTCGGCTTTTCCTGTCCCAGGTGCCGGGCAAGCCACTCGTCGCGGATGTTGTGTTTGAAGGCTGCGAGGGCCTCCGCATCCGGACAGTCGACGATTTGGTTTTTCTTGGTTAAGAACCGTGTCCAGAATTGTCTGGCCGATTCGTCTGGCTGCTGAATTATGTGGCTTAGGTCATCGGCGTCTGGTGGCCGCACATACGTGCCTTGGAAGTTATCGAGGAATGCGGCTTCTAGGTCTTCCCAACTACCGATTGACTCTGCTGGCAAGCTGTTAAGCCAATGCCGGGCTGGTCCTTTTAGTTTGAGTGGGAGATATTTGATGGCGTGAAGATCATCGCCGCGGGCCATGTGGATGTGAAGGAGATAGTCTTCGATCCAAACCGCGCGGTCTGTTGTGCCATCGTAGGATTCAATGTTTATGGGTTTAAAACCTTCGGGGATTTGATGATCCATTACTTCATCTATGAAGCATAGTGGGTGTGCAGTGCCTCTGTACTGTGCGATATCACGACGGAGCTCAAAAGAGCTTTGCCTATTTTGTTCGGCCCGGCCGGACTTACTGTGTACGACGCGACGGTTGTCGTCACGTATCATGGGGCGCCCACGCGATCCATAGATCGATCTTGATTGTCTTGCCTTATCCTCCAATATATCTCGCAAGTCCGGAGCGTTCCCCTGTGGCCTTGTGCTTTTCGAGCGATGCCAGGGTACGGTTCTAGTGAAGGGCCTAGGGGCCTCTCTATCGCGACCACGGGGTGGCCGGTCAGCCGTATTGTCTGCTGGTGATGCAGGTTCAAACGCCTCCTCCTCTAATCGGGGGAGCAGCTTGCGTTTAGGGTAACTTTTGGAGGGGCGTTCGAGCTGATGCTCTTCGGCCGCGAGGACTTTTGTCCATTTGTCGGCTAGCAGATCTTGATCAGCTCTAAGTTGTTGCTGCTTTTTCTTGAGGCTGTTTGCTGTGGCCATAAGCCTGCGTTTAAAGCGCTCTTGTTCGACGGGATCCTCAGGCACGACGAATTCGTCATCATCGAGGCTAGCCTCGTCTCCGGAGGGAGGCATATAATCGTCTACCTCTTCTTCTGCCGCTCTCTCATGAGGGCTGGCGTCTCTGTCCTCCTGCGCTGAATCTTGCTGGAGTGGGTTGTCTTCGGCGCTGTCCGGTGTGTTATTATCTTCGGTGCCGGAATCTTCATTCTTGCTGTGGCGGGATTTAGAGCGGCGCCGCTGACGCCGGCGCTTGGGTTGTTTCTTGGAGGGGTCATCCTCCGATGTTGCTTCGCCATTCCCATCCTTTGGGATATCCACCATGTATATGTCATATGATGAGGTGGCTTTCTAGTGCCCGCTAGGTGCTGGTTCTTGGTCGTCTCCGGCATCGTCGTCCATACCGTTGATGTCTTCGGAGTCGTAGTCTAGCATGTCGGTTAGATCGTCGACAGTGGCTACTAAGTGGGTGGTGGGTGGGCTTTGAATTTCCTTGTCGTCCGCATCCCAACCATCCTGACCGCAGTCTGGCCAGGGCTCTCCTGATAACGAGAGATACTTTAGCGAACTCAAGATGTCGCCGAAAGGTGAGTGTTGAAAGATGTCTGCTGCGGTGAACTCCATGATCGGCGCCCAATTGGATTCGATCGGAGGGGGCGCGGGAGGTTCGGAGTCCGGCAAGCAGTCCGGCACCTCGGAGTCACAAGCTTCATGAGGGACAAGGTCAGTGTTCGGCTCTATCGCCGTAGAGGTTGCAGCACCCGAGGCGGTGTCTAGCCATCTGTCCTTGATCTGCGCAGCCGGCTCCGATTTGAAGATCGGAGCAGGCTCGAGTGCGGCCTCCAGGGTACTATCCGGCTGCAGAGCTAAATCATGCCCGTCGTGACAGTGCGGCGCGCTTGGCTGTGGCTCGAATCCATCGAAGATCAAGTCCCCGCGGATGTCAGCCGTGAAGTTCAAACTTCCAAATCTGACCTGACGGCCAGGGGCGTAACTTTCGATCTGCTCCAGATGGCCAAGCGAATTGGCCCGCGGTGCAAAGCCGCCGAATACGAAGATCTGTCCGGGGAGAAAGGTCTCACCCTGGACTGCGTCGTTGATGATGATCGAAGAAGCCATCGAGCCTATCGGCGACGACACAGAGGAACTCTCAACGAGAGCACCAATGTCGGTGTCAAAACCGGCGGATCTCGGGTAGGGGGTCCCGAACTGTGCGTCTCGGCGGATGGTAACAGGAGACAAGGGACATGATGTTTTACCCAGGTTCGGGCCCTCTTAATGGAGGTAAAACCCTACGTCCTGCTTGATTAATATTGATGATGTGTGTTACAAGAGTAGATCTACCACGAGATCAAGGAGGCTAAACCCTAGAAGCTAGCCTATGGTATGATTGTTGTTTGTCCTACGGACTAAAGCCATCCGGTTTATATAGACACGGAGAGGGCTAGGGTTACACAGAGTCGATTACAATGGTAGGAGATCTACATATCCGCATCGCCAAGCTTGCCTTCCACGCCAAGGAAAGTCCCATCCGGACATGGGACGAAGTCTTCAATCTTGTATCTTCATAGTCTTGGAGTCCGGCCGATGATGATAGTTCGGCTATCCGGACACCCCCTAGTCCAGGACTCCCTCAGTTCTCATTTGTAGGAAACCAGCTAGGTGGAGGTCCCCATGGATCCCATCCTATAAATGGCCAACCGTGCCGTCCGTCGCGTGATGCAGCATGGTAGGCACCGAAGTTGACGCCACGGGTCCGGTCGGTGGTGGAGCCATGGATCCTGGTGGGGATATAACTAGTAGGTATGACCCGCCCAGGAGGGGGCGGGTTATACCTATGGAGGTTCATCAATATGAGGCCCACGAGGATATTGAAGATGGCGGTTCATGGGGCGAAGGCCCAAGGGAGACTTAAGGCCCGTAGGAGTAAACCGCCATATGTGTAAGACTTGTATTGTTAGGCATGTATAGTTAGTCACCTAGCCGGACACATTGTCTATGAGCCGGCCGGGACTCCGTGAGCCGCTGGGCATCAACCTGTGTATATAAAGGGACGACCCGGTGGCGGTTCAGGCTAAGAAACAAGAGATCAAAATCTAGATCAACCATATTCGCTCCCTGGTAATCGAGACATAAGCAATACCACCTCAAACTGGATTAGGCCTTTACCTTTACCGCAAGGGGCCGAACCAGTATAAACTCCTATGTCCTTTCTCCCGTTTAACCCCTTTAAGATAACCTAGTCGCGATGGCTCCACAAATAAGTCCTCACACTAGGACATCTGCCGTGACTATTCCACGACAGTTGGTGCCCACCGTGGGGCCAGCGCACGGTGGTTTTGAGTTCTTAAAGGGCAGCTTCAAAGGGATCAAGGGATACGCGGTGGGCCGGATAACCAAGAGTCGTCGCAGAAAGCTCTACATTGACGATGCAGGATGGGGTCCGAGGCCGACTCAATTGAGTACGGATATCGGGTCCCCTTCGGCAGAATTCACGTTTTCATCAGCAAGATCGGTGAGCTGGGCCCTGAGCTGGACATCTGCACCGATCTCATCGAGATGGCTTAGTGTGCATGGCCCTCTCAAGCCCAGCCCGTCGTGAACCATGCCTTCATGGGATTCATCCATGGGGCAGAATTTGATGAGGGATCCATGTCTGGTGGTGAGACGGCCATCTAATCTGATGGTGAGTCATCCATAGGCGAGACTACTTCATTGTACCAATTGCAAGATGGCATGCTTGGGGGCTATTCCGATGGCGACAGTATTCCGGACCCCTATGAGATACCAAACAGGGTCGCAACCTTCATGGCCGGTATGCAGCCTGGGCAAAATTCTTCAACTGCAGCGGCAATGATCTCTGGATCAGCAGCGGCGATGGCAGCCGGGACAGGAGGCCCTGTGCACCCGCCGACTCAGGTTTTGATAGATCTGATGGATAAGCTGGCAACCTTGTTACAGCAGAGGTTAGCCCGGCGAATCAAGCACAACATAATGCGGAAATTGCAAAACTGCATGATGAGGTTGCACAAGCCAAGGAAGACTTCACGGCGGAAGATGTTAGGATGGCAGCGGAGCGAGCTGCTCTGGATGCTCAGGCACAATGGATCCAGGCTAGTTCCTTTCGGCTCATGTTGGATCAAAATGCTTCAAATGAAATCATGAGAAGGCACCGGAGTTGTCTGTCGTCGGTTTAATTACGAGGCGAGGAATCTCTTTAGTACTCCTGGAGTTGGGACCAGCAACCAGCCAGAGGTAAACCAGGTTGAAGCACCTGGGGCTGGAGCGCCGGCTCAACCGCGCACGATCAAGCCACCTCGTCTGAATAATACTCCGCCGGAACATGTGCCAAGACCACTGGATAATTATTCTAACCCTTTGGATAATATGATCGCTCCGACAACACGATTGGCGGCTCTCCCAGTGGAGGGCGATTCTCCAGCAGTGGATGAATCACGAAGGGCTAGGGAGCTTCTTCAAACAGCACTGGTACAGTAGGAGGCGTATTCTTACAGTCGAGAGAGGGTTCATTCGACCCCTCGCCCACGCCGGAGTTATAGTAGACACATGGACTCATCGGCCGTTTCAAGCAATGACCAGCGCTGTAACCAGCCACGTGGGCATGACCCGCCGCGTGATGGTGCGCATGGTTTGGCCGATCAAGACAGGGCACGTCACGAAGCTGAGTAGGTGGCTCAGCAGGCGGCTCATCAACATCTTCTGGTTTATCCGACGGCTTCGTTGGAGGCCGGTGTCCTAGAACTATAGGTATACCTTGTTTGGTGTTGGCTCTGCGTAATGAGCGTTTGCCCAAGGATTTCAGAGGACTTCGTAAGGTGCCTAACTACACAACCGACTTACCCCCTGAGGCATGGATTGAGGGTTATGAGATGGCCATGGAACTGTTGGAGGTCAGCGATGCTGCTTGTGCAAAATACTTCACCATGATGCTGGATGGGACGGCCTGTACTTGGTTAAAAGGGATGCCTGCCAATTCTATCGGGTCATGGGGAGAGATAAAGGCCCGGTTTATCCAGAACTTTAAAGATACATGCAAACAACCCATGTCGATTGTGGATTTGGATGCTTGCGCCCAAGAGGAGGGTGAGTCAACAACCCATTGGGTGCGCCGGGTCAAGGCTATCCTACACTCATCAGACAACATTAATGCTGGCTCAGCAGTTCTAATGTTAGAGAAGAATTGATGTTTCTTGCCTCTCAAGCAGAAGCTAGGGCGGCTCAAGCGCGATTGCAATGATATGGGGCAGCTGACGGCGGCTTTAGCTAAATATGCCGACTCTAATAGTACCAAGGACCCCGAGTCTGATGATGAAAAGCCGGGAAAGGGAAAGAAGAGTGGCAACACCAAGGGTCCGCAGCATAACCCGGCGAGTCAGGGGGCAACGGTAAGCGCAAGGCTGATAGTAATTCAGATTTTGTGGCCAATACCAATACGCAGAATAATGGTCAGCATCGTAAGGGGAAGCCACCTCCTCAGACTGGTGGATCAGGTGTCAATCTTGAGCATTTGCTGAATCATCCCTATCCAAAGCATGGCACGAAGGAAAGGTCGTCCACTCACCTTTGGAAAGATTGTCAAATTATGAGTGAACTCAAAAATTCTGATTTTTTTCCAGAACAATCATGGACCGGGTGGCAGCTCAGGTTTCGGTGGAGGCGGTTCTCATGGCCCGGGTTACGGTGGTGGCAGTTCTGGTTCCAGCTTTCAGGGTCACCAAAACCATCAAGGTAATCCGGGTGGTTATAATCAACAATCCGGTCAAGGGGGTCAGCCGCAGCAGCAGTCTGGATATCAAAGTAATCCAAAGCAGTTGAATAGCAGGCAGTACCACCTTTTCATCACAATTTTATGCAAGCGGGACCAGAAGCTCCACAAGAGGGTTGTGAACGCCGTTGAGCTAGCAGTTCCCCATTACTTGCAATGGTCTAAGCAACCTATTATGTGGAGTCGAGAGGATCACCCGCCCCGGGTTGATAATCTGGGTCACTTGGCTCTGGTGGTGGCGCCTCAAGTTGGTGGATACAAATTCACTAAGGTACTCATGGATGGGGGTGGCAGCATTAATATCCTTTATTATGATACTTTCTGTCGCATGGGCTTGACTGACAAAAATCTTAAACCATCCAATACTGTTTTCCACAGAGTGGTGCCCGGTAAGTCGGCGTACCCTGTAGGCAAGATTGAGCTGGAAGTAGCCTTTGGGAATGAACATGATTCCAGGGCCGAGAAAAAACCTTTGAAGGGTTCAAGATCAGAAGCCCGTACCACACTCTATTTGGATGGTCGGCTTATGCTAAGTTCATGGCACAACCTTGTTATGTTTATCTGCAGCTCAAGATGCCGGGTTACAAAGGGACCATTACAGTGCATGGGAGTCAGAAAATAGCTTTGGAGTGTGAAGAAGGTGATGCTGCTTATGCTGAGTCTGTCTATGCAACAGAGGAGTTGAGGTTTTACAAGGACAATGTTGATCCGGCGGATATAACATCTCTAAAAAAGCCTACTATAGAGCATGATCCGGTGCAGAAGTTTAACTCGGCCGATGACACTAAGCTAGTTGAGTTCATCTGCGAGAATTGGGACATCTTTGCACGGAAACCGTCTGACATGCTGGGTGTACCGAGGGAACTTGCTGAGCACACTCTTAATATTGATCATAAGTTTAAGCCGGTCAAGCAATTCCTTCGTCGTTTCAATGAGGAATGGCGTAAGGCCATTGGTGATGAAGTGGCCTGGCTCTTGGCGGCTGGGTTCATTATTGAAGTCTTTCATACTGAGGGATTGGCTAATCCGGTGTTGGTGCTTAAGAAGAACGGCATTTGGCGTTTGTGTGTGGACTACACGGACTTAAAAAAGGCTTGCACGGCTGATCCCTTTGCTCTCCCTCGTTGTGAGCGTTTGAGTTTTCTGGATGCTTATTCTGGTTATCATCAGATAAAGATGGCAGTTAAGGACCAGGAGAAGACAACTTTTATCACTCCTTTGGAGCCCTTTGCTATTTGTCTATGCCTTTTGGGCTCAAGAGTGCCCAGGCGACTTACCAGCTATGTGTGCAGAACTGTCTTCACGGTCAGATTGGGCGCAATGTTCATGCTTATGTAGACGATATTGTCGTGAAATCCAGAGAGAAGGAAACCTTGATAGATGATTTGAAGGAGACCTTCAACAATCTCCGGGTCTACAAGATGATGCTTAACCCGGCCAAGTGCGTTTTTGGTGTACCAGGACGCAAGCTTTTGGGTTTTCTGGTTTCTAATAGAGGCATTGAGGCTAACCCAGAGAAGATCAAGGCCATTACCTCCCTAGCAAAGCCGGCATGTATCAATGATGTTCAACGCTTGGTGGGTCGTATTGCTGCCTTAAGCCGGTTCATAAGCTGGTTGGGTGAGAAGGCCATACCACTGTAGCGGATGATGAAGAAAACAAACATCTTCATCTAGAGTGCTACTGCTAATTACGCATTTGAAGCTTTGAAGAAACAGCTAGCTGAGCCGCCAGTCCTTGCTGCTCCTATTGATAAGAAGCCATTGTTATTATACGTGGTTGATAACGCCCAGGCTGTCAGTGTAGCTGTTGTGGTGGAGCGGAAGGAAGCAGGCAAGGAATATCTGGTTCAACGGTCGATTTACTATATCAGTGAAGTACTCATTGAGTAAAAACAGAGGTATCCGCATTGGTAGAAGCTTGTATATGGGGTGTTCATGGCCAGTCGGAAGCTTAAGCAATATTTCTTGGGTCATCCTATCACTGTAGTTAGTTATGCTCCCTTAGGGGATATTATCCAAAACAGAGAAGCTACAGGTCGAGTCGCCAAGTGGGCCATTGAGCTTGGACCCCATGGTTTAAAGTATATGCCTCGCACGGCCATCAAATCTCAAGCACTTGTGGATTTCATCAATGACTGGACAGAACTGCAGATGCCTGAAGAGAAGCCAGATAACACATATTGGACTATTCATTTTGATGGGTCCGGGCAATTGGAGGGCTCAGGGCCTGGAATTTTCTTAGCTTCCCCTCGAGGTGACAAGTTTTGTTATGTTTTAGGATTGATGTTTCCTTGTACTAACAATGCACCGAGTATGAAGCCTTGCTTCATGGTCTTCGGATGGCTAAGGAGATGAACTTAAGCCGGGTGAGATGTTTCGGCGAATCAGACTTAGTGGCTCAGCAAGTTTCGGGCAAATGGGATTCCAAGGATCCACTCATGGTGGCTTATCACTGCAAAGTTGATGCTATTGTCAGACACTTCAAGGGTTATCAAGTGGAACACATTGGTCGCAGGAAAAATGAGGCGACTGATGCCTTAAGCCGGTTGGGGTCTCAGCATAAGCCGGTGCCACCTAACACTTTCTTGGATATTCTGCATAACCCTTATGTCAAATTTCCTACAGAGGAAGATCTGGCTATTCCTGACCCGGAAGCACAGTTGGTGGCGGCTCTTCACGCTATCCCTGATTGGACAGTCCCATATTTGGCTTATATGACCCGGGGCGAGTTACCTGAGGACGAAAATTTGGCTAGGCAAATAACCCGACAGTCTAAGTCAATGACAATTGCCAATGGCGAGTTACACCATTGCAGTGTCAGTGGGGCGTTTCAGTGTTGCGTCTCTCCTGAGGAGGGCCATGAGATTCTTCGCGAGATTCATGAAGGAGATTGTGGTCATCACGCCGGTTCAAAGTCTCTTGTGGCTAAGGCTTTTCGTCATGGATTTTTTTGGCTGACGGCTCATGCTAATGCAGAGGATTTGGTCAGTAAATGTGATGGTTGTCAGAAATTTTCATGGCGAGCTCACATGCTAGCTCAAGAGTTGAGGATGATTCCAATTACTTGGCCATTTGCAGAGTGGGGGCCTGATATGGTTGGGCCTTTTAAAAGATCTAAGGATAAAAAGACCCACCTTTTGGTGGCGGTTGACAAATTCACAAAGTGGGTTGAAGCAAAGTCGGTCAGTTAGTGTGATGCGGCAACGGCGGTTCAATTCATCAAAAAGGTGATTTTCCGCTTTGGTTTTCCCCACAACATTATAACTGATAATGGCACTATTCTGTCCAAGGGTGCTATGAAAGAATTTTGTCAACGTGAGCATATTCGACTTGATGTGTCGTTAGTGGCTCACCCTCAGTCCAATGGTCAAGCCGAAAGAGCCAATCAAGAAATTTTGAGAGGCATGAAACCACAACTTATGGTTCCATTGTAGAGGATGCCGGGTTGTTGGGTGGAGGAGTTACTTTCAGTGCTATGGAGTATCAATACTACCCCCAACAGATCTATGAGTTACATGCCTTTTTTCATGGTTTATGGAGTAGAGGCGATTCTCCCTAGTGACATCCGTCACGACTCGCCCCGCGTGGTGGCTTATGTTGAGGCTGATAATGAAAGAGCACGTCAGGATGCACTTGACCTATTAGATGAGGAGCATGTCCTTGCGGCGGCTCGTTCGGCGATTTACCATCAAGATCTACACCACTATCACAGCCGCCGGGTTAAGACCAGAACCTTTCAAGAAGGTGACTTGGAGCTCCGGCTCATCCAAGATCAAACTGACATGCACAACTTATCCACACCTTGGGAAGGACCCTTTGTGGTCAGCAAGAATTTGAATAATGGGTCATATTATCTTATTGATGTTCAAGACCACAAGGACTCACGTCAGTCGGAGGAGGAGACCCGCCAGGCGTGGAATATTGCTCATCTTCGGCCTTACTACACTTGAGCCACCGGCTCTTATGATGTACATATTTTGATAATGTATATATTATGATGATTATAATAAAGCCGGCATCCCTGATAATGCAGGGCCTCTGTCATTTCATTTCCGTGAATAATGAGTCTTTTTCATCATAATTTCAACGGTCATTTGGGGGCTTCCTGCTCGTATTCGAAGCATAGCTGTCGTTACCCTCTTGATCGGCGCAATGCCAAACCTTATGGTCACTAGGGGGCTTCTTGATTGTATTCAAATCATAGCTGTTGTTACCCTCATGATCGGTGCAATGCCAAACCTTATGGTCACTAGGGGGCTTCTGATCGTATTCGAATCATAGCTGTCGTTACCCTCTTGATCGGCCCAAGGCCACAAACCACTTGGGAGCTTCCTGCTCGTATTCGAAGCATAGCTATGAAATAACCCTTTTGGTCCGGCTTCCTGCTCGTATTGGAAGCATAGCCTAGTTTTCTCGTTTTTCTTGGTTTTTTGAACATTTTTTTGGTTCATCTTGATACCATCTTGACATATGGTTTAAAGTGATTCAGGCCATGTAGCCTCAATTCTCACAGCTCATATTTGAAGCATACCCGTGGTTTCTGTTAACCTGGCCTGGCTCTAGACGATAAGTCGCCAGGATATGATGATATTAAATACTTGGAAGCATTGGTTTCTAAGCTTTGGGTTAGCACACTTACTGCACAGGTAAACCGGCAGTACAATTCAATATCACAGGTATGGTATTTTTGGTTATGCTTATATCTAATTATGACTAAACACTTGGCACTTGGGGGATTATGATTTTGAACTGGTGTATGTACAGATTTCGATTGCAGATATGAAGTCCCAAGCCTGTTGCAAGCAACAACACTTGGCACTTGTGGGCTAATGCCTACTAGAAAAATTACTCATGCACTAGTTCATGTGATAAGTCCCAAGCACTTTGCAAGCAAGAATACTTGGCACTTGGGGGCTAATGCATATTGCTTGTCTTTTTTATTACTTTATGATGACCCGGGTGTGCCGCAAACGGTCACAGCCGGTTCATGAGGGCTACACAAGTAAGTTCTGCTTTCTACACAAGGACACAAAGGACCGGCTCATTCATGCTGATTAAACCGGCCCTTGGGGGCTACAGATTCAGTGTTGATCATTACAGATCTGTTTTAACCCACGTGGTGTAAACCGGATTATGAAGAGTTCTATCAAAGGGTATTATTTATGATCATGATTAATCTAAATCTACATCATATTCAATTCCAGCATAAACAGTAGACTAGGGGGCTGACAGGATGTGTGTCACTCAATAAAATAGGAGTACATACCTCAAATTCTTGGTGCATCTGCTTCACCATGTCAACTTCAAGATCGCGGCTGGTGTGCACTTGATTGAGATAGCCAAAATATACTTCACCAATGCTCAATTGGGAGTAGTTGGCAACATCAAATCTCACTTTTCGCCGCTCAATGTATTCTTCCTTGGCAGAGTGTTTTGCCAAGACAGTAGGCCTTCCCGGCTCTCTAAAGCCGGTGTTAGTAATCACCACATCATCATCATATGTTTCAGGCATTTTAACTGGACTTGATGCTTCATCGTTTGCTTGATCAATAGAAGGGTCAGGAGTCACTAGTGGAACGTCAAGAACTGGCTCTAATGGTTGAGGAATGGAGGGCTCAGGCATTGGGATTTGTTGCTCCGGTTCATTGACTTTGGGATCTACATCCGGCTTATTCACCCTTGCCTTTTTGATGGGCTTGGATTTTCAACTACATGGGTTATGAGAGGTCAGTGTAAATAAAAAGGAACTTAAGAAGCAAAGCATAAGTATTTATTATTACCTAGGAGCAGTTTTGAAAGCCGGCAGCTGGGACTATGATGAGTCGCCGGAAGAGGAGCGAGAAGTCTCCTGATAATTTGAATCGGAAGAATCAAGTGGCTGGCGAATGAAACCTGCCAAAGGATAAAAAGAGTTCAAATTTGGGATGACCTTGTTTCGACGTTTCCTTGGAGTGCTCGGTAAGCCGGAAGATAATTCTTCACCTCCGCTGGTCCGAGTCTATCGCCGGCTCTCTTGCTGCTATTGCTTCAAAAGAAAGTGAGGATCCAGATGAGCTAAGGGTACTCTTCGAGTTTTATGTCTTGGCAAAGGCTCGGAGTCGGAGGAGATGACAGTTACCTCTTCCTCGATTGCTTGACCGGTTGCCGTGTCATCCTGATGATAATCAATGTCAATAAGGTAGTTGAAAAAGGAGCCAAGAGAGTCAAGAGCTACCTTCGACTCAGAGCTGTCGGCTAGTTCAAACAGCTCGGAAGTACTGGATTTCTTCTCGTTCTTGGCGTTTTTCTTGGCGGCTTTCTTGGCAGCCCTGGACTTTTTGGCAGCTTCATGCTCATATTTCTTCTTCCAAAAATCATCGTCAGCCTGTGAAAGTCATCAAAGTTGAGTTAACAGAGTATCTAAGGATGAAGGCAGAGGTAAGTAATTTGAAAGACTCACTTTTGGTGGCGGGTTAGATGTGAAGAAAGGGTCTAGGCCCACTTTGCTACAGTGTGTCGGGTCTTCCTTTAGAAGAGACTTCGTCATTTCATTGATGGCGTCATCAGTTAAACGCACGGAGCTGTGGCACAGTGGATCCTTTTTACTACCCATGTAAGTACACATTAAGCCGGTTCGGCGACTCAATGGTATGATCCGCCATGCAACCCAGCATCGAACCAAGTTGATACCAGTTAAACCATTTCCCAGCAGCACCTTGACCTTAGCGATGGTGGTGGCGAGCTTTTTACGTTCAGCGGTTGTAAGTTTCTCATGAAGATTGTGTTTGGAGTCAAGACACTGGGCCCGGTGACCCGATAATGGATTCTCGCTAGCCGGAGAAGTGTCTTGGCAATAAAACCATGTCTGGTTCCAATCTTTTGGGTGACTCGGAAAGCAAGCATATGGAAAGATGGCATCTCTTCTCCGTTGAATTGAGATTCCGCCAAGTTCCAAGCTGGGTCCATTCGTAAACTCATTTTGGTGGTTCAAATAAAAATATTCTCTGAACAGTTCGACACTGGGCTCCTCTTGAAGGTATACTTCACAGAAAACTTGGAAGTTGCAGATATTTTACACGGAATTGGGTCCAATGTCTTGACGACGAAGTTCAAAGAAGTGCAGAACATCTCAGAAATTTTTTGAACTGGGCGGTGAGAAGCCCCGGTTCATGTGATCAGTTAAAACAATGACTTCACCATCCTTTAGCTGAGGTTTTTCTTCTTCTGGATCAGGGTCACGATAATTCATGACAGTCTTTTCTAGTAAATAGCCAGTTTTTACAAAGTCCTTAAGTGTGTCCTAAGTCACAATGGAGCGAACCTAGTTACAGGAAGTGGATGTCTTCGGCGGCATGATGAAGAAAGAAGCCTAAAATAAAGAATAATTTTGCCGGTTTAAGTTGATTCATTTAAGCCGGAGGTAAAAGCACTACAACACATATTCAGAATAGTGGCTTAAAAGGGGCCTAGTGATATATGACTAGCTACAATTGGTGATGTAAGCCGCCATGACCAGATTGATATCTATCAAGAGTGAAATCTGTTAACTACAGCTGGTGATGTAAGCCGCCATGGCCAGGTCGATCTATCAGGAAGAAAATTTTGCTGAGTAATGGAAAAATAGGTTTCATAGAATGAAATTATAATTTTGGATCAGTGGCAGTTCAGAAAATGCAGTAAATTCTTAAACCTAAAAGCGGCGGCAGAGGAGTACATGGGCTCTAGTGAGATCTTCTATGAAGGAAAAGATCTGTTGGCATTAAAAGAAAGGGCTAAACTACTACCGCACGAGTGATATGCTATATTCAGATAAAAAAAACTACTAGGGTTGAAGAGGAAGGTGAAGAACAGCGAAGAACGGTGAAGAACAACAAAGAATAGGACTAACCCTAATGCAGATCTGGAGCATAGGGGTGTGAACACTTACAGATGCAGATGGACTGCGGTGGAGCGTCGACGTTCTCTGGTCCCATTCAGGTTGATGCAGCGGCGAAGGGCGAGGATGACGGTGAGCTTCGCAGCGGCGGCGGAGCTCGAAGTGGCAGATGAGTCGCGAGAGGAGGAGGAAGGCGATAAGGAAAGGGGGGAGAATGAAAAGAGGTTGTCTGACCCTATTTAGAAGGGGAAGGGTGAACAGGTAGGTGATAACCCACAAGTGTAGGGGATTATACTACACACACAACCAGGAGCTAGAGAATTATACCAAGTCATAGCATCACCCTTTAACGAGAACGAAAATATCTTTATGATATAATAATAGCGAGATTTATCATCATCAGTAAACAGGGTGGCTATATCATTCAACTTGGTAAGATGTGCCACAACAGTTTTAGATTCAAGGCCATAAAAAGGATCGGATTCAACTAAAGTAATAATCTCAGGATCAACAGAGAATTCATAATCCTTATCAGTAACACAGATAGGTGAAGTAGCAAAAGCAGTGCCAGGTTTCATTCTAGCATTAAGAGAGTGTTGCTTCCATTTAGCTAATAATTTCTTAACATCATATCTATCATTGCAAGCAAATATAGCTCTAGCAGCTTCTTCATTCATAACATAACCCTCAGGAACAACATGCAATTCATAATCATTTGGAGAACTTTCATCATCACTATCATCAATAATAGCATCTTCAATAATTTCATTCTCTCTAGCCCTAGCAAGTTGTTCATCAAGAAATTCACCTAATGGCAAAGTAGTATCACGCACAGAAGTAGTTTCATCATAAGTATCATGCAAAGCAGAAGTGGCATCATCAATAACATGCGACATATCATAATTCATAGCAGTAGCAGGTTTAGGTGTCGCAAGCTTACTAATAACAGAAGGAGAATCTAGCGCAGAGCTAGATGGCAGTTCCTTACCTCCCATCGTAGTTGAGGGCAAAATCTTCGTTCTTTCATCTTTAAAGTTCATCATAGTGATAAAGAGATATAAATCCCAAGTGACTCGGAGAATAGAGCTATGCTCCCCGGCAACGGCGCCAGAAATTAGTATTGATAACCCAAAAGTTTAGGGGATCGCAACAGCTCTGAGGGTAAAGTATTCAACCCAAATCTATTGATTCGACACAAGGGGAGCCAAAGAATATTCTTGAGTATTAGCAGTTGAGTTGTCAATTCAACCACACCTGGATAACTTAGTATCTGCAGCAGAGTATTTAGTAGCAAAGTAATATGATAATAAAGGTAACGGTAGCAAAAGTAATATTTTTGGGTTTTGTAGTGATTGTAACAATAGCAACGGAAAAGTAAATAAGCGAAGCACAAGATGGGAAAAGCTCGTAGGCAATGGATCAGTGATGGATAATTATGTCGGATGCGATTCCTCATGTAATAGCTATAACATAGGGTGACACAGAACTAGCTCCAGTTCATCAATGTAATGTAGGCATGTATTCCGAATATAGTCATACGTGCTTATGGAAAAGAACTTGCATGACATCTTTTGTCCTATCCTCTCGTGGCAGCGGGGTCCTAGAGGAAACTAAGGGATATTAAGGCCTCCTTTTAATAGAGAACCGGAACAAAGCATTAGCACATAGTGAATACATGAACTCCTCAAACTACGGTCATCACCGAGAAGTATCCCGATTATTGTCACTTCGGGGTTGTCGGATCATAACACATAATAGGTGACTATAGACTTGCAAGATAGGATCAAGAACACACATATATTCATGAAAACATAATAGGTTCAGATTTGGAATCATGGCACTCGGGCCCTAGTGACAAGCATTAAGCATAGCAAAGTCGTAGCAACATCAATCTCAGAACATAGTGGATACTAGGGATCAAACCCTAACAAAACTAACTTGATTACATGGTAAATCTCATCCAACCCATCACCGTCCAGCAAGCCTACGATGGAATTACTCACGCACGGCGGTGAGCATCATGAAATTAGTGATGGAGGATGGTTGATGATGACGACGGTGACGAATCCGCCTCTCTGGAGCCCCGAACGAACTCTAGATCAGACCTCCCGAGAGGGATTAGGGCTTGGCGGTGGCTCCGTATCGTAAAACACGATGAAACTTTCTCTCTGATTTTTTTCTCCGCGAGACGGAATATATGGAGTTGGAGTTGAGGTCGGCGGAGCCTTAGGGGGGCCACGAGACAGGGGGGCACACCTAGGGGGGAGGGCGCGCCCCCACCCTCGTGGACAGGGTGTGGGCCCCTGGTCTTGATTCTTTCTCTAGTATTTTTTATATTTTCCAAAAAGTGCCTCTGAGGATTTTCAGGACATTCCGAGAACTTTTGTTTTCTACACATAAAACAACATCATGGCAGTTCTGTTGAAAACAGCATCAGACCGGGTTAGTTTCATTCAAATCATGCAAGTTAGAGTCCAAAACAAGGGCAAAAGTGTTTGGAAAAGTAGATACGTTGGAGACGTATTAGTAGGTGCGAAAAATGAGGAGGCCAAAACATGATTATCCAGCGGTTCGGACGCCTAGATTTTCGGAAATGGCATTAAAGACAAAGATATGTTAAGATATATGGGATATTGTGTAAAATTAATGATAGGTGACATCATGGCGGGTCACCATGATCGTGGAAGATGATGTCATGGCGGGTTATGAGATCTCGCACAAATGAAGAAGGAAGGGTTTTTTCTAAGTGTTGAAGATTGACATGAATGAATTCAAATCAATCTGGGGCCTAATGTTGGGGATATAACTATTAGGTATGACCCACCCAGGAGGGGCCGGGTTATACCTATGGCGGTTCATCAATACGAAGCCCACAAGGATATTGAAGATGGTTGTTCATGGGGCGAAGGCCCAAGGGCGACTTAAGGCCCGTAGGAGTAAACTGCCTTATGTGTAATACTTGTATTGTAAGGCATGTATAGTTAGTCACCGAGCCGGACACGTTGTCTATGAGCCGGCCAGGACTCCGTGAGCCGCTGGGCGTCAACCTGTGTATATAAAGGGACGACCCGGCGGCGGTTCAGGCTAAGAAACAAGAGATCAAAAGCTAGGTCAAGCGTATTCGCTCCCTGGTAATCGAGACATAAGCAATACCACCTCAAACTGGATTAGGCCTTTACCTTCACCGCAAGGGGACAAACTAGTATAAACTCTTCTGTCCTTTGTCCTGTTTAACCCCTTTAAGCTAACCTAGTTGCGATGGCTCCACGACTAAGTCCTCACACTAGGACATCTGCCGTGACTATTCCACGACAGAACCCGTCGATGGCCAACGGGTTTTCAGTGGCGGGGGCACCACAGATCCCATCGGAGGTTAACTACCTAGGTGGAGGCACCACAGATCCCGTCGGTGGCACCACTGATCTCAAAAGTGGCCAACTTAGGTAGCCGCTGGGCCACGGACGCAATCGGAGGCCAACGGGGGCTGCAGCGGCGGTGGCCGGTGGGCGGTGGCCAACCTAGGAGCCCGTCATCTAGACAGAAGTCGTGGTGGCCGCGGTTGCATGGAGGTCTTTGGATCCGACTCCAATGGCACCAGCAATCTCATCCTCCCCCTCTCATTCGACAAGGAGGATCTTGTGAGCTCCAGCTCCAACTTAGTTGGCTCCGGCGAGCTCATCCTCTTTTTTCTTACGAGACGGCGAGGTTATCCTCCTCCTACGAAGTGCGGCCTCTAATCATGATTGGATGTAATTAGCTAGGATTTAACTAGTGGCTATGGAGTAATGTTTAATTAATTTCATCTAGATCTGACATATTTTTGTTAATAATTGTTTTTAAATAAACTAATGTTGTGTTAATTATTGTACCGAAATGTTATGGGGAAATTGATGTGTTGTTTAGAAAATGTCAATGCCCATTATATATTTGGTTTGGTTCATCGTGAGTTCCACTGGTAATGAGATGAGAGGGATGGTTTTATCATGATGGGTCCTACTTGGCAGTGTCTTGCTAGAGAAAGTAGGGGCAAAATGGTCCAAAGAAAAGTATAAAGACAGTCAACACACGGTCAAACGACACTAACTGGACAGAAATGAGACGGAAGGAGAAAACCATAAGACGAGCTAAGTGGTTTGGGCAAGAACAAGTTTTTTGGAAACTAGGGGTAAGCTGCCAAATGTGACCAAACTAAGGGCATAATGTCAATTCTCCCAAAAATCTACAACATAAGATGTAGAAGCTTCAGTTAACACTGTAAACAAAATGCAAAGGTGAGGAAAAGATTAACTAATCTACAAAATATTTCATCTTATGAGAAGATGAAACCTATGCATTGCGAAGAAGGGATGATGGCACCCAGCTAGACAGGTGTTACTTAAATCAATAAATCCAAAGTAAAATCCATATATGAAGAACAAGTATTGAACTTAATGAAACCTTCAGAAGGTATATAAATGGATCTTCAGAAGTTCATGGATAATGATCCTGAATGAATTTTATTACAAAAGAGTTTTATAGAAAAGAAAGAATTTATTTTCTCAAATTTTCATTTTAGTAGCAATACTAAAAGTATAAATGGATTACGATGATGAGTGTTAGGGTGGCCAACACATAGGTCGAACAAAACAACATACATACCGACTCAACCAGCCAGCTAGCCCCAATGGAGTACAACAATTGGGTGGATTGTGTGGGACATACATCAGGAAATCATTCTTATGGGTACTTCCCGGATCATGCGCCTATTAATTAGAATGCAATGTACATAACTAGATTAATAGGTTAGTCTGAAAAGAAATCGTCAGAAACCCCATGGTATTTCGATGTCTAGAGATACTAATTTTCTATAAAACCAAAACATCCAGAAAATAACAACTGACTATGGGCACTAAATTAAAATGTTAGTCCAAAAAATAACATAAATTTGTATAGAAAGTATCTTAAAGTGGTATAATAATAGGATGTTGCTGCAAAAAACTATAGATACTTTTGAGTCATTCATACTTCTCCAATGTATCTAGTTTCCAAACACTTTTGCTATTGGTTTATCCCCTAATTTGCAAGATTTGAGTGAAAATAACTCAGAATGGTGTTGTTTTTGTGCAAAAATAAAAGTGCTCAGAAATGGACGAGGATTTTTTCTGATTTATTTTGGAATGAATAAGGAATATTGGAGCAAAGAAGTACCAGTGGGGGCCACCAGGCAGCTACACGAGCATGTGGCATGGTCACACCCCTAGGGCACACCACTTTCCCGTGTGGGGGCCCTAGCCACTACCTTGACCTAATTCCAGTGCTGTAAATTCACATATCCTCCCCCCGAGAAAACACACAAAGGTTTCATCGCGTTTTACGATACGGAGGCGCCGCCACCTCCTGTTCTTCGTTGGGATCCCTAATCTGGATTCCGTTTCTAGCTCCAGAGACAGGAAACGTTGTTGTCATCATCACCAAACTTTCTCTATCAACAATTTCGCGATACTCACATCCATGTATCCATACTAGGGAAAACCCTAGCAGTAGCGCTGGTTTTGTGCTCACTAGTAGCGCGGGTAGGCACGCTACTAATAAGGCGCTACAGCTATTGCTTAGCAGTAACGCGTGCCCGCACGCGCTACTGCTAGTACAAATAGCTGCAGTGTTTGTTCAGTACCACGCTACTGCTAAGGTAACTACTTGCAGTGTGTTTTCTGTCCATCGCTACTAGTATTCTTTTTTTATCTTTTTATTTTTTTATTTTTAGTGTATTTATGCTCCATTGTACAAATATTGGTACAATACCAGTTATGAGGTCTACATCATTATGTCCATAACAGTGTGTCAAATGAAGGTGGATTAGGTTCAAGTGGAGGCAATATGTGGTGCATGTCAAAAGTATACTACTATTCCAAACTTGATCCAGTTTGGACTAGTAGTACTTTCGATGTGCACCACATGTTGCCTCCACTTGAATCTAATCCGCCAGCACAAGCTACTTAATCATCATCATAGTAATTACCACCAACAATATTTATTTAATCACCGCTAACACTAGCTAATAATAATCATCATAGTCATTACCACCAACACTAGCTATTTTATCATCATAGTAATAGTGTAGCACATCATCACCCTCAAACTCATTTCTAGCTAGCTAATCACTCCTGCTGCTCTCTCTTAGGTAAAATAACATAAAACATGTATAGCTCTCCTCCTTGATCAAGCTGGAGCATGCAGATGAACCCGTCTCCCAATCGTGGGTAGCGCATCTGTTTGTTGCCCCCTAGTACTTCTCTGCGCTCCCCCATCACATATTTTGTCCAGCCTTGCACTATTAAGCATTCGTCGCTGATCTTGAATGCACTAAAGTAATCTGTAGGATATCTTGGCCGTAAGCTGATAATAATCATGGTACCTTTAGTCTCGATCCCATAAGGCACAACATTCATCAGAAGTCCCTGTTGAAGAACGTCGTATGGTAACATACTTAGCAATGAAGTTTAGCTTCAAAAGTAATATATGGAAAAGATGCACTGAGGACAAATACTAAAAATCTTACCATCCTTCCTAAATAGATGTGACCGTAGTTCATTACGAACACTATTGGTCGCACATTTTCAGTACTAACATTTCTAAATGCAGGAAGAAAATTTGCCTTGACAGTATCAAGATCCTCAAGCCATGAAACATAATGACTGAGCTCCTCGCAGTTGAGTTCAGCCCCAGGACAGTATACGGTCCTGTCCACCAAGCGCTGGACATGTTTGCTTGCACCGAAATAAGCTGACAATACAAATTAGTTGTCAACTATTTTTGAATAAACAATATCAAAGACATAAATATGGTTGAGAAACTTACATAATGGTACAACTGGAGGCATCTGCACATTGACCCAGATGACGGTATTACCTTCAATATCATCTTGCATAGTGCTCGCCATGTTTTGCATCCAAAATAGGTGTAGTCGTCTGAATTGTATAATTCTACATGGAAAATATAACCATGCTCGGTCTTCAAGTAAACTTTCTTTTCCTCCGCACTATGACTGAAACCTATCTTATCCAATACAAAAACTCTTGCATGGCAGGGGATACGCTAGTAGAATAGTAAAAAAATATAAGTTGAAGCAAATGAAGCAGATATCATGCTTAATTACAAAAAAAGACTTATGTTGTGACTTACTGTGTCCACTTCGAAGTTCTCGTCCAGCTTTATGCTGAAGCGTCTATCATCATCTAGGAAGATTCCGTCGCACAGGCCACGCTCGTCTTCGCAGTATTTGCAAATACCGAAATCTTTTTCGTCGTTAGACATTTCCTATGTTCATAGTTAAAACATTAATTGAAAATTGATCGAAGACAACTACCAAGATACTCAACACACAAATCCGAGGCACTCGATATTTCCTACATATTCTGGCACAAGTCATGCCAAAATTCACGAAAAAATCCGGCATGACCTTTACTAAAATAGGACATATCGAGCGCCTGAAATTTTCCGGATCGGAAATAAATCAACACTCCGGCAAAACATAGGCCACTCGGAGGTGTAACCTGCAAACATGACCGGCCACTTGGATATTGAGCAACACAAGATATACATTTCAAAATATCTTATAGGACTCAAATTAGCATGCATTCAATAAGCAAAAGTAAATCATCTCATGCGTCCGTACATCATCGAATATTATCACTAATACATCATGAATAGTGTCATACATATAACATCACTAATACAACTAAAACCCTAGCACACGACGGGTATCGGCGCGGGCGGTGGACACCCACAGAGAAGGAACCATCACGGGATCATAGCTCCAGTGAGATCCCCGGAGAACTTGCCAGGTATTGGAGAACGACCTGTGCTCCAACACAAACAAGTAGCGACGGACGTGCGCGTCCTCCTCACTGACACGGTGACGCACCACCTCCGCGGAGTCCTCGAGCCTCTGGATCATCACTGGCCCACGCGACCGCCACCAAAGAAGGTTCGGGTCAACGACAGGCTGGCTCCTCACCACCTGCGCCCCCCGGTAGGTAGCGCCTCCCAGTACCACCCCCGCGGAGGCCAGTCCCGGACATGGTCGATCTGGTCAAGCAGGTGTCGTCCTCCGCCGACTCGACGACGAGGATGCGGCATAGGCATCGTCCACGTCGAGGCGGGAAAATTGCTTTAACAAAAAAATAGCAACAAGTTCTTACTAACTAGTTCTATTAATTCAACTAGTTCTTACTAAAAATAAACTTACTACAAATAAAAATATTCTAGTACCTAATTAGTACCTAGTTCTTACTAACTAATTAGTACCTAGGAACTGCTGCCCTAATTACCATCTAATTTGATGAACCTATAGGGGTGGAAAGTGGTAGCGGATATTTCAATTATCCAACTATAAAGTGAAATAAGTGGTCTAATTTTACTCGTTTTATGATTCATCTTAGAAATTTGATTTGTTTTCACCCTTAGATGAACCCTAACTCATTTGAGCCGCATCCGCATCCGATTTGTTTCCACTCTTACATGAACCCTAACTAATTTGATGCAACTAAAATATAAAGAAACCCTAGGTAGAGGTAGGGGAGAGGGAGGAGCGGGCGTGCTCACCTCGAGTGCCTGCGACGAGGGAGGGGCAGGGCGGCATCGAGGTCAGGGTCGGGGCTCAGGCGCGCGGCGGATGGCGGCCGGCGTCGAGGTCCGGGTCGGGGGCGGCGTCCGGGGCGGCATTGAGGTCGGGGGCGGGGGCGGCGTTGAATCTGGGGTCGGGGCGGCGTAGAGCGTGCGGAGAGCGCGCGGGGGCCGACGGGCGACGGTGGCGGCAAAAGTGGAGAGAGTTGGTTTTGGGGGAAGTGGCCGTGTGGGGAAGGACGAACCCCATGGTTAAGTCAGAAGTAGCAGTAGTGCGTTCCAGGAAAAGCGCTGCTGCTATCTTAGCTACAGCACATTCTGTGATACACGCTACTTCTACTCCTTTCTCTTTTTCCCCTTTGTCATTTAGTTTTCTTCACATTTTTTTTTCCTTTCATCGTATTCTATTTCTTTCATTTTCAATTACCTTTCTATTTTCTTTCCATTTAATTTTAAAACCTTTAGCAGTAGCGAGTTTGTATTAAAACGCGCTGCTACAAATAAAGTAGCGGTAGGGTGGTTAGTCATAGGTCGCTACTACTATGTGTAGCCTATCGGCTAAGCCGTGGGAATTTTAGTAGTAACGTGTTTACAGCCAGACGCGCTACTGCTAGATCTTTATCTGCAGCGCGGTTTCCTCAGGCGCGCTACTGCTACTTAGCACCAGCGTGCTTTTTTGAACCACGCTACTGCTAAAGTTCTGTGTATAAGGTTTTCCCTAGTAGTGTATGAATAATCTTCTGTAGGCATATGGAGGTAGATGCAATTTGGATGAGATATCATATGTAATTGTTGTCAGATTTGTTACAGCTTGATCCCTAATATGCACTATGTTTTGAGATTGATGTTGTTATGATTAATGCTTGTTACTAGGACCCAAGTGCCATAATTTTATATCTGAACTCTTGATGTTTTCATGAATATATTTTTGTTCTTGATCTTACCTGCAAGTTGTATGCACATGTTATCATTCTGAACCCTAGCCCCCAAACTGACAATGATTTGGATACTCTACGTACGGAGATGACGGTAACTTGAGGGTTACATGTATTCACTATATGTTAAGACATTGTTCCAGTTCTCTACTAAAAGGAGTGCCTTTATTACCCTTAGTTTCCATTAGGACCCCGCTACCATGGAATGGTAGGACAAAATATGTTTTGCAAGTTCTTATCGCAAGGACGTATGACTCTATACGTAATACATGCCTACATATGATTGATGAATTGGAGCTAGTTTGGTATTGCTCTAGGTTATCAGTGTTGCATATTGAATCTCATCTGAACACCCCATCACTACTCCATACCTATGATTTTCTACTATGGTTTCCATTATAACTAATACTACTCCACCTTGCTACTGCTTTACAAACTTATGACTATTGTTGTTACTGTTACTCTGGTATCACTACTATCATATTACCGTGCTACTAATAAAGTGCTGCAAGAAAGTTATCTCTCGGGTATGGTTGAATGGGCAACTCAACTTCTAAGGATTATAAATATTCCTGGCTCCCATTGTGTCGAATCAATAAGTTTGGGTTGAAATACTACCCTCGAAGACTATTGCGATCCCCTATAATTGTGGGACATCGGGCGTATCACTTATGCACACATGATTTTCCCTATTCCACATCAGCCAGAATGGGATAATGCAGGCGGTCTAGAAATCCTTCCTCCTCTTTATCACTAGCATTCAAGAGACCAAACAAAACTAGAATGAAAGGGATAATGAGAATTTGCCTAGAATTGGGAGAGCGCAGAAAAAAACCATGTTCAGTGTGGAACCTACAATAAGATGAGCCAGAATATCAGGCACTGCAATGTGCCACTCGGGTCTTATCTTGCTCTAAGGGCCAGGAATCATGTGGTAAGTCACATGCCTGCAATTTCTGTTGCCGATTGTTCTCTTGTGGCTAAATATTAACCTGGTTTCCTTTTTTGTGGCCTTCTTTACCTACTCAGGTATCTCAGGCATGGAGAAGAGGTCAGGAAACTCTACTAGGGAAAAGCCTAGCAGTAGCACTGGTTTTTGGCCTAGTAGTAGTGGAGGGTACTCCGCTACTGCTACAGCGCTACAGCTAAAGGTTAGCAGTAGCGTTGGTTTACACGCGCTACTGCTATACCTACTTAGTTGTAGTGCATCTTGCAGAAAGTGCTATTGGTAATTACTAGCAGCATGCCTCTCTGCCCACGCTACTACTATTATTATGTATTCTATTTATTTTCTATTTTATCTCGTATTCATACACCATTATACAAGTTTTCATACAGTAGCATTTTAGAGATTGTTTTTACATCATAATGAGTTATTACATCATTGGGTGAAAGAACCATGGATTAGTTTCAAGTGGATGGATCCTAAGTGATCAAGTCATGGATTATCGTGATAATCCATAAATTGGTCACTTAGGATCCATCCACTTGAAACTAATCTGCGGTTCTTTCACCCAATGATATAATAACTCATCATCATCATATCATTAACAACTTATCATCATAATACATCATTGCCATATAACAACTCATCATGATCATCATTTTCGTCCATGATACATCATCTAACAACTTGGTCACTAATCATAATCACAACTCCTCCTCATCATCATCATCAACTCTAACACATTGTAGCACATAATAACACATTGTACCTAGGACCTACTCCTCTCTCATAGACCTACTACCCTCTCTAAGGTAAAATAGCATAAAACAAGATAGGCCCCGACTCTCCATTATGGAGAATGGAGACTATCATGTCTCCAATTCTTATGCTTCGCACAATGTTGCTTTCAAATAGCTCCCTATGATTGTTCATGTCTTCATCGGTTTTACAAATTTGGTATGAACAGTTGTGAAGCCTAGGCAGACTTGGCCGTAAGCTAATAACATCAAGCCGACCTTTCGGAAACATCAGATCAGGCACACAAGCCTTTGGAATTTTCTATTGAAAAATATAATTAGCTTTAGAAGAATATATGCAAAAGATGCATGGATGTCGTAATAGTAAAAAATCTTACCATGCCATCTCCATGGATGTTACCGTAGTTCAACATGTGCACTTGTGGCACGTATTGACCATAATGTGCAAGAGTTTCATAATTGACATTGTAATTCTCAACATCATTAATAAATGAGATAAGATGATCTTTCTCCTGATAAGTTAATTCTGCACCATCGGTGTAGTAGGTTCTGTCTACCATCTTCCATACATTTTTTGAAGAATGAAAATAAGCTGTCAATGAAAACAAGCTGTCAACTATTTTGTAATAAACATTATAAATTATTTAATAAATATGTTTGAGAAGCTCACATAGCGGTAGAATTGGAAGCATATCAACAAGGACCCAAATGCCCATATTCTCTTCGTCGATGTCAGGATCACTAAGATCCAAGGTGACAAGCATACCCTCATGAAAATCATACGCCTTGCAAAGTGCTTCCCAATTTAGACAACCAAAATGGCATACACTCTCATAATTTTATAGATTTACAGCAAAATCATAACCATGATGGGTCCTTTGGTGAACTATCTTTGTCTCCATATTTTCATGATCTTCAAAATCCATCTTTTCCAAGACATAGCGTCTTGCATGGCATGGGATTAGCTAGTTGAATTGTAAAATACGGAAATTACACGTTGAAGAAGCACAAGTCCTGCTTAATTATGAAACAACACTTGTCATTGTTGCGTACCATTTCAACATTGAAGGTCTAGTCGAGTGAGGGAGTCCTGGATTAGGGGGTCCACGGACAACTGGACTATGTACTGTGGTCGGACTATTGGACTATGAAGACACAAGATAGAAGACTTCGTCCTGTGTCTGGATGGGACTCTCCTTTGCGTGGAAGGCAAGCTTGGCGATGCGGATATGTAGATTCCTTTCTCTGTAACTGACTTTGTGTAACCCTAGCCCCCCTCAGGTGTCTATATAAACCGGACGGTTTAGTCCGTAGGACAACAATCCTAATATCATAGGCTAGACTTCTAGGGTTTAGCCATTACGATCTCGTGTAGATCAACTCTTGTAATACTCATATACATCAAGATTAATCAAGCAGGAAGTAGAGTATTACCTTCATAGAGAGGGCCCGAACCTGGGTAAACATTGTGTCCCCCGACTCCTATTATCATTAGCCTTGCACGCACAGTTCGGGACACCCTACCCGAGATCCGCCGGTTTTGACACCGACATTGGTGCTTTCATTGTGAGTTCCGCTATGACGTCGAATATAGGATTGATGGCTCGCCTTGTTATCGAGGATAACATCACCTCCGGCGGAGCCTTGGCCTTAGGCCAAACCCTCTGGCTGGGCGGCTTTACCATGGTCGCTTGCTCGGCCGTTGGGCCGACGATGACTTCTCGTGTCATCGAAAATCGCCTTCGCGTTAGCTCAAAATACTCTGCACAGATGGATCCGATGGAATTGTCGTCTTTAAACGAACTCCTGGATCGCATCACCGCCTTGGGAGTCGCAACGGAATACGATCGGATTGGGATTAAACCCGATCAGAGAGAAATTGAATCTCCACCGATGACCCATCAGATAACGTTATTGGAGGAGCAGTGCGACGAATCTTCCCCTATGTTGAGGATGAACTATGTTCAGATCTCCGAGCTCATAGAGCCGGATACTCACCCGCGGTAAGACTTGTCCCATACTATGAACTTAGAATTGGACGGCGGTCCTGAGAAATTGGTAGATATCCCGGAGCCCGAACAGTTAAGCTCGGAAGTTTCTCAAGCTCTGGATCCCATATTGGGTCAGGGTTCAGACTTAAATCCACCCACCCACCCAGATATAAGTGATCTTACCCACATCAGACACGGTCCATCACTTTTGGGTAGATTCCTCCTTGTCAAGAACAACATCAAAGACTGTCGCGATAAAGACGCAATCTCATTATTTTGAAAAAACTGCACGGACGAGGGAATCCTCAATGTAATCAATCGCCAGCACGTACCACACTTCGCTGACCTAATAACCATTGTACAGAAGTATTGCATAATGGAAAGCGCTTGGATAACTCATGCAGACTCTTGGGAGCCACCGGTTTCAACTAAACCCCTCGTCCGGACAAAAAGGGTGCACCCTCGTCAGTCACCCGATCCAGTAACCAAAAAATCAAAGCCCATTATGGGGTGCGGAACCGTCCTAGAGGGATGGCTCGATAGGCCATGCAAGATACACACAACACTGGATAACATACCAACCCACAGCCTTAGAGCATGTTGGATACTCCGGCAGGTGGCCAAGAGCGGCGAGGATCTCCTCCTCAAAAATACCGCAGAGCAACATCCCACGAAAGACAACAACCATACAGTGCTCACAGTCTTCGAGACTTTCGCCTCAGACAATAGGCGCAAAAGGGTGCTCCGCGGCCTCGCCGAAGTATGCCAAGTTGCAAAAATAAACCCCTGGAACGACAAGGCCATAACTTTCAATGCCAGTGACGAACCAAAATTCAAAACAGTTCGGGCACCTGCCGCACTGGTCCTCAGCCCAATGGTGGATGGTTTTCGGCTTACCAAAGTTCTCATGGACGGTGGCAGCAAACTAAACCTCATTTACGTGGAAACTCTCAACAAAATGGAAATAGACAGGAGCCGCATTGAGCAAAGTAGCACGACCTTCTGAGGAATTATCCCCGGTCGGGAGGCGGTGTGCGGGGAAAATCACACTCGATGTGGTATTCGGCACGCTGAATAACTATCGATCCGAAGAGATAACCTTTCAGGTGGCCCCTTTTAACAGTGGATATCATGCCCTTTTAGGGCGAGATGCATTTGCAAGCTTCCAAGCTATACCCCATTACAGCTACATGAAGCTCAAGATGCCCGGGCCCAATGGAATCATCACTCTCGCCAGCGATCCGGACATAGCACTCCACGCTAAAAACAAAACCGCCGCCCTATCCCTTTAGGCATTATCTGAAGCCCTCGTGGCTGAAGAATTAACCGCATAGCGCTCCACCTCCTTTAAACCAGCGATCCAAATCCACCTCCTTTAAACCAGCAGACGAAATAGTCAAATTCCAGGTCAATCCAACGGACTCCACGAAGACAGCATCCATCGGGGCACAGTTGGACCCCACGGTCGATGCCGCACTGCGGACGTTCCTACGCGGAAACTGGGACATATTCGCCTGGCATCCTTCTGATATGCCAGGAATCCCACGCAGGCTGGCCGAACATAGTCTAAACATATTGAAGGGATACAAGCCGGTCAAGCAAACATTATGGCGCATTTCTGAACCCAAACTACAAGCCATGGGAGAAGATCTAGCCAAGTTACTCGAAACCGGATTCATTAGAGAAATAAAACACCCAGACAGGCTAGCAAACCTAGTGATGTTACCAAAGAAGGACAAATCCTGGCGTCTATGTGTTGATTTCAAGGACCTCAACAAGACTTGCCCTAAGGATCCCTTTCCCCTCCCTCGCATCAATCACATCATCGACGCTACCGCAGGACACGACTCACTGTGTTTCCTCGACGCATACTCCGGTTACCATCAAATCAAGATGAAGGAGTCCGACCAGGCTGCAGCGGCCTTCATAACCCCATATGGGCCTTTCTGCTTCAACACCATGCCTTTCAGGCTCAAAAACGCTGATGCCACCTATCAACGGATGATTCAAACAAATTGGCAAGACAGTTGAAGCATACGTGGATGATGTAGTCATCAGAACTAGGCACGTCGAATCCTTAATAGACAAACTGCATCTCACATTCAACAACCTCCGGACATATGACATCAAGCTCAATCCGGAAAAATGTGTTTTCGGTGTTCCCGCCAGAAAACTTCTGGGCTTCATCGTTTCCAATAGAGGAATTGAAGCAAACCCAGCTAAAATCCGAGCTTTGTCACAGTTGGCTACCCCAACAGACCTTAAACAGGTCCAGAAATTATCTGGATGTGTGGCATCTTTAAGCCGCTTTATCTCCAAACTAGGAGAAAAGGCACTGCTGTTGTATCGCCTTCTCCGGCGCACTGAACACTTCAAATGGACGGACGCGACAACGGCCAGATTGGAAGAAATAAAGGCTCTTCTAGCAAGCAACCCGATCCTGGCTGCGCCAAACATCAGCGAACCCATGTTATTATACATATCGGCCACACACCAAGTTGTGAGCGCGGTGCTTGTCGTCGAACGAGAGGCGGACGAACACAAATTTCCGCTCCAGAAGCCGGTATACTACGTATCCACCGTCCTCACACCATGCAAATCCCGGTACCCTCATTACCAAAAGTAGCATTTGCGGTTTTTATGGCATCCCGGAAGCTCCGACACTACTTTCAAGAGTGTTAGATTATGGTGGCCTCTGAAGTACCCCTCAATGACATAATAAACAACCGCGACGCTACGGGCCGGATTGCCAAGTTGGCCATTGAGCTCCTTCCATTCGACATATCATACAAACCATGCAAGGCCATTAAATCTCAAGTATTGGCTCACTTCGTCGCCGAATGGACAGAAGCCAAACTCCCTAAAGAGTACGACACATACTCTCACTGGACCATGCACTTCGACGGCTCTAAAATGCTGGGAGGCCTAGGGGCAGGCGTTGTCCTAACATCCTCTACCGGATATACTGTTCGATACGTCCTACAAATATTGTTCATGGACTCCAACAATGCAGCCGAATACGAAGCCTTATTGCATGGTCTTCGGATGGCCGTCTCCATGGGCATAAAACGTTTGGAAGTGCGGGGGGACTCAAACCTTGCGATATCTCAAATAAATGGAGATTTCGATGCCAAAGATCCGAAGATGGAAGCTTATCGTAACACCGTTCTCAAAATGTCGGCTCGGTACGAGGGGCTCGAGTTTCACCATGTGGCTCGAGAAAGCAACCAAGCAGCGGATGTCCTTGCTTGCATCGGTGCTAAGCGTGACCCCGTCCCACCTAACATCTTTCTGGAAAGGCTTTTTAAGCCCTCCGTGGTGTGGCAAGGGGAGAGCGATAACACCAATACAGATCCGATTACAACCCCAGATTCCGAACACACCAATATCATCAGGGGCTCAGCCACCGAAATTACACCATTGGCCCATCTCATCATGGCAGTCATCGCCTCATGGACCGAACACCTTCTTAGCCTACCTTAACAGGCGAGAGCTTCCCGAGGATCAGAACGAGGCACACTGCATTGTGCGGCGCTCTAAAGCCTACAAGGTCCATGAGGGAGAACTCTATAAGAAAAGTGCTATCGGAGTACTTCAAAGATGCATCTCCGAGGAAGAAGGGCGACATCTCTTGGCTGAATTTCATGCTGGTCTCGGCGGTCACCACGTCGTAGCCCGGGCTCTTGTAAGAAAGGCCTTCCATACAGGTTTTTACTGGCCAACGGCCCAAGCAGACGCACATGACCTTGTCCAACATTGCGGTGGATGCCAGCTTTTCGCTAATCAAAGCCACATGCCACCCACCACCCTACAAAAAATCCCCATTACTTGGCCTTTTGTGGTCTGGGGACTGGATATGGTTGGACCCCTTAAAGGAGGGAGCCATAAGAAAAAATATCTGCTGGTCATGGTGGATAAATTCACTAAGTGGATAGAGGCCAAACCAATCAAAACGGCCGAAGCCGGGCCAGTGATAGATTTTATATCCAGCGTAGTGCATCGTTATGGTGTCCCACACAGCATTATCACTGACAACTACTCCAATTTCACAGCCGATGAGGTGAAAGCCAGTGTGCTAATCTGGGCATCAAGATTGATTATGCCTCCGTATACCACCCACAAACCAACGGTCAAGTCGAGCGAGCTAATGGTCTTATTATGAGCGGCATCAAACCCATATTAGTGCGGTCTTTGAAAGAATCAGACAAGCACTGAGTCGAGGAGCTCGACTCCGTACTCTGGGGGCTGCAGACCACGCCCAATCGTTCTACCGGATATACACCTTTCTTCATGGTGTACGGCGCAGAGGCTGTGTTACCCTGCGACATTATTCATGACTCACCTCGAGTGCGCATGTATGAAGAGAGAGAGGCCGAGCTAGATCGGCAGGACAGTTTAGATGCCCTAGAGGAGGAGCGCGACGTTGCTAAGGCCCATTCCGCATTTTATCAACAACAGGCTCGCAGATATCAAAGCAGAGAAGTACGGGCCAAGACTTACAACATTGGTGAACTCATTCTATGCTTGCCGGAGAAGAAAAAGGACAAACTCAAGCCCAAGTGGGAGGGTCCCTTCATCATCAACGAAGTTCTCACCGGTGGAGCCTACCACCTGCGTGATGCATCAGACAACCACCTAGAGCCGAACCCATGGAACGCAGCCAGATTCCGAAGATTCTATGCCTAGCGCCGGACTCTTCATTCGTCTCCTTTTTACCTTCCTTTTTCCTTTATTTACTTTTCCTCTCTTTTCACTTTTACTTACTAAGCTATAAAGCTCTTATACGGCTCAACCGTACACCTAAAAACACATACAATTCTTAACATGTATGTCAATTATACCTGGGGGCTTCCTGTACAGAAGCTTATTACTATTATTTTTCGAGCATCAAGCTCACCACATATGTGTATTTTCCACATATGTACCTTTTCTTCGCCATTATATGCATCAATATGACTTAAGTTTTGGCCAAGCTGGGTTGCCTGGCTCCTGTGCTTATGCCCTACGTTCCCGCTAGTTCGGCTAGGCATAAAGGGAGCACCTCTATGATTGTTACTGCCGGGTCATCTGGATGTGTACCTCAGACTGTGTGACGCCGAAAGCTAGCGTTCTTAAGGGAATATTCGGTCGGTGGAGTAAAGATGTTGTTTACTTGTCGCATTATGAACCCCCAGATGTTATGTATGCTGTGGTTTTTTCAAACACAGTTTGGACATGCACTTTGATGCATGCTTACCCAGGGAAAGGAACCCTTAATGAAACTATTTTGTCTGGAAGATGTTTCTTATGATTAAAATGTAATATAACATAACTAGCCGGATACTTGTCTGTTCAAGCAACTATGACCCCTATGCCTGGTTCCCACGCATACCCCGGTTTATATTACCAAGCGGGTATTTGGAAGCACTCCGCACCTTAGGGTAAAGAGGTTGAAGCGAAAAGGTCTGCCATGAGAAGCGTTTTTTACAATTCAGCTATAAGACATAATCTGTCACATGAAGTACATAGTCACTTAGACTCAAACACTTCTTCTTCTATGCCATCTAACAAGCTATCTAGCCTACAATCTTGTTGGGAATACTTGGCGGCTACTTGAACCTGGTCATATACCAGACAAACGGGAATTTCTTCCCCATTTGACCCTACAGGTCCGACCCGAGCCATGTGGTTTGGGTCGAGCTTGGTATACCGAGTTTTCACCATTGCCCAGGCTTCTCGTGCACCTTCCCGGCAGGCCGATATCTTCCATAATCGAAAGTACCGCCGTGCTCCCTATAATATCTGTACAAACCCCTCCATACTTCCTGGAGGAGAGTCCGATGGCCATAAGGCCTCGACCACACCTTGCATCGCCTGTCGTGCTCTCTCGTGCAGTTGCGATAGCTCTTGTAGCAGATTGCTTGACGATCCAGATACCTCCTCTTCGGGACGGCCCGTCAATATACCTACAGACAGAATTATTGTCAGTTTCTTTCCTTGTTGAACTACGTAAAGATAAATCCGAACACATACTAAATATGTCGCCTCGCAGCTTCTTATTCTCCTTCATGGAGTCAGCTAGCTGGGCCCACACATCTTTTAGCTCTTCGCCAAGCTGGGTGTTGGCATCTTGGAGTTTGTTCTTATCCGCCCTGACCTATGTCAGGATACATTCGTCCGCAGCCAGTTGCCTTTGAGCTGATGAACCTCGCGCTTGCGCGACATCCGGTGCTTCTATTATAAGAACTTGTGCTTATAATGATAATTCTGGTATATTATTATGTTTTCTCGATAGAGGGAAACATTGTCAGATGCTGCCTTCTTGGATTTCTCCAGTTCGGCGGTAGCTTCCGTCAGCAGGGCCTGGCACTTTTCCAGCTCTTGAGACAACAGATTGTTCTTCTCTGTGAGCACCTGGTCATATAACGATCCTTAAATCAGTTGTACCAACTATTTCAAGTCTCGGGGGCTACTGGTATATGATTATCAGTTTGGTACAAATGTGTACTTACCCGTATATCTTTCAAATACTGGTCTGTGGCTCTTGCAAGCCCATCTTGAGCAGCTCAAATGTAAGCATCACCCGAGTTGAATGCGTTGAAGGCATCTTTTGAAAATCCAGGGTCGCGAAGAATGGCCCTCCGGCGCCGATGATTCATGGCGCTTTCCACCTCGGAGTTTGTGGTGGATACTTTATCCCACTTCTCCATAGAGGGACAATCCGGTGTCGCTTCCATGTTAGCCTCAGTCCTTGCGACAGGGTCCGGAATCCGGCTCGTGGAGGTACGGCCGGCAGAATCCCAGGACATAGTCCGGTGAATATTTTTCCTTATGGGATACAACGGATATTGTCATACTTTAAACGTGATGGCTATAGAGAACACTTAAAACAACCTTACCTCTTAGCTAAAGGTTCGTCCATATTTCTATTGGCCTTCCTCTTCAGAAGCCTTCCCATCTTAGGCGTCGCCTTGTTGCGCGCCGACTGCCTCCCCTTTAGATCATAAAATAGTGCGGTAGGTAAGGCAAAGAGAGGGAAATTCATCAAAGGACAAGTCTCCTGATTACTTACATGCGTTGCAGGAAGAAGGCCGGGATAGTCGGCAATGATGGCCACTTCGGTGCCATCATAGCTCGCCTGGGAAAACCCCCTTCCTCGAGCTCCACGAATATATCCGGATCCTCTTCAAATCCGGGGTCTAGAGCCCTGTTGTGGTCCTCTGGCTGTGGTGCGGGGCTGTGGATCTCCCTGGTGACCTTCCGCCATTCCTGTTATAAATGACGGATTAATATTTAGGAAAGAGGATTCGAGGAGTTGATGGAGTAGAGTAGTGGGATGAAAACTCACCCAGCTAGGAGGATTGTACATGGAAAATCCATCCCCGGTCTTAATGTGGATGAAATCCTCCTCCTCCCCTTTATATAATTCGGACAGTATTTTCGCCAAAGCGGCGTGAGTGTCCCGACCCTTCCGGCCATAGCGGGTGGCGTCGTCTTCTCCATTTAAGTGCCACATGGGGCGCCCTTGGTATTGGAGTGCCTAAACCCCTCACATTATGGATATCGCCATAACCTCAACTATTTACAATCCAGATTGGGCAAGCATCTTTATTTTCCTCATCAGTTGGTAAACTTCCATGCTATCTTCCTCCCTAGGTTTCCGAGGACGCCAGCTGAGGCGCTTCTTCAGGGGAGTAATTGAATATTTAGGAAGACCCCTCCGGATTGGGTGAGGAAGGGATACGTCTTCGATATAAAACCATTCGGAAGGCCACTCCTCGGATACCTTCTTCGGCATATCGGATAAGTATACGGTCCCAGCGATGCGCCATATCTCGGCTCCGTCCACTTGGAATATTGATCCCTCTTGATTACGAGGGACGAGGCAGAACAGCTTCTTCCATAGCTCGAAATGAGCCTCGCAGCCCAGAAATAGCTCGCAAAGAGCAACATAACCCGCAATGTGCAGGATGGAGGCAGGTGTGAAGTTGTGCAGTTGGAGACCATAGTACTCCAGAAGCCCTCGGAGGAACGGATGGATTGGAAATCCGACGCCTCTCAGCAAATTGGGAACAAAGCATATCCGCTCCCCCCTGGACGGGTTGGGAAATTTTTCTGCATGTTCCCCGCCGTTAAAAGAAGCCAGTCTGGCTCAGACAGGGACTAGATCTACGGGAGGAAGAAATCTCTGGGTCTGTAGCTTCAGCAGTTGGCCATGGGGTACAGAACACTTTTCCCAGTCCCCCTGCTTGGGGCCGCGAGGGCGGGAGGAAGAGCTGGGAGTGCTAGCCATGTTGGGGTGGTTTTGGTGGACGAGCTCTTAGGATTCCATGTTTGGGGGAGATGGTGTGGATTAGATCTGAAGATCCCCGTCTCTTTAATAGACAATTTTCTTATACGGTCAGGGTGGCAAATGCGAAAATGCCCCGACCTCTCGTATTCGCTTGACACGTGGAAGCTGAAATCACGAAGGTACAGAAGCCGAGGAGTGCATCATTAAATGAAGGGCCGGACACTGCTATTTAAGCAGGTACTTTGAAGTAATCAGAGAAAGAACTCGCCTTGCAATGCCAAAGAGAATCTGTGCACCGGACTTATCGTCATTGAAGCCTGGTTCGGGGGCTACTGAGGGAGTCCTGGATTAGGGGGTCCTCGGACAGCCGGACTATGTACTGTGGCAGGACTGTTGTACTATGAAGACACAAGATAGAAGACTTCATCCCATGTCCGGATGGGACTCTCCTTTGTGTGCAAGGCAAGCTTGGCGATGCAGATATGTACATTCCTTTCTCTGTAATGGACTTTGTGTAACCCTAGCCCCCCTCCGGTGTCTATATAAACCGGACGGTTTAGTCCGTAGGACAACAATCATAATCTCATAGGCTAGACATCTAGGGTTTAGCCATTACGATCTCGTGGTAGATCAACTCTTGTAATACTCATATTCATCAAGATCAATCAAGCAGGAAGTAGGGTATTACCTCCATAGAGAGGGCCCGAACCTGGGTAAGAATCATGTTCCCCGCCTCCTGTAACCATTAGCCTTAGACGGACAGTTTGGGACCCCCTACCCGAGATCCGCCGGTTTTGACACTGACATCGAGCTTAATACTGAAGTGCCGACCTTCTACCAGGTGAAGCCTGTCGCACGGACCCTGGTCATCGTCGGACCAGTCGCACTCGGGGAGCCTGTCGTCATCGTCAGACATTTCCTATGTTCATAATTCAAATATTAAACTTGTACAACTCAATATATGTACTACAAAAACTAAATTAGATCACTATTATTCATCATGGTTGATTATCGGTCTATCGACTTAAAGTCAACCCAAAATGGCGTTAAATGCTCTTTCCGGCATTTCCAACACACTCGATATTTCCTATATTATAGCACAAGCCATGCCAAAATTCACGAAAAAATCTGGCATGACCTTTGCTAAAAAAGTACATATCGAGTGCTGAAATTTGCCGGAACGGAAATTAATCAACCATCCGGCAAAACATAGGCCACTTGGAGGTGTTCCCTGCAAACATGGCCACTTGGGCAAGCGCATATCCTATTTGAGCAACACTAGATATACATGTTTATATCTACATCATATGAGCACTCAAACTTGATGGTCATTGCATTTCCATAGTTATGAACAAAAATATTTCAAAATATCTTATATATAATCCTAACATAACTAAATTTGCCAATATAGGTCTCTC
>NC_057813.1:636842032-636855651 GCF_018294505.1 Triticum aestivum
TCTCTCTCTCTCTCTCTCTCTAAACTAGTTCTATTAAGTACTTACTAAATAAAGTAGTTCTATTAAGTACTTACTAAATAAACTAGTTCTATTAACCACTTACTAAATAAAATAGTTCTATTAAGAACTTACTATAAATAAACTAGTTCTATTAAGAACTTACTATAGATAAACTAGTTCTATTAACCATTTACTAAATAAATTATTTCTATTAAACACTTGCTAAAAACTCTATTACCCTAGTTCTACCCTAAATTTTCTTACTTCTATTACTAAATTTAATACCTAAAAATTTCTATTCTTAATACCTAAAAATTTCTACCCTAACTGGAGGGAGTAGGAACGAAGGGAGGGATGAGTGAGGGTGGAAGGGAGGAGGCAGCCGGATGAGGCAGGGAGGAGTATGACGGATGAGGCAGGGAGGAGAGGACGTACAAGGCAGGGAAGGATGTGGGAGGGAGGAAGCGGGTGTAAGGAGGGATAGGAAAGGGAGGGAGGGATCGGGAGAGGGACAAGGAGGGGAGCAAGGTGGAAGGAGGAGGGATGGAGAAACTACCTGAATGGAGGAGGAGCAGGACCGTCTGCGGTGGCGGGCGAAGACGGTGGTCGGGGAGGGCCGAACATCGGCGGCGGCGGATGATGGGGGCTGCGGGGAGACTGAGAATGGAGTGGAGAGGGGAGAGTGAGGTGCGGCTGGTTTGAGAAGATAGGTTGGCTTTAGAAGTAGCGCGCGTTAGGGTATAGCACTACTGCTAAACGCCATAGTAGTAGCGCCCTTTACACCAGACGCGCTACTGCTATGCCGACAGCAGTAGCTCCTTCTGCAAAAATGTGCTACTTCTAAGGCTAAGCATGTAAAAATAAACATCAAAATACATTTGTCATCAGTGATCTTTTTGTGTAGAATCTGAATAGTCAATATGAGTCCTCACCGGTTTAGGAACCAGTGAAGACTCATATTGCGGCCACAAATCCTACACACTGAGTTCAATGAAGACCAAGTGGTTGTGATAGTTTGAGAAGTAACATATTTAAGGTGGTAAACACCACGTTCGTGGCGCGGGGTGGGACTAAACTTGGTTGCAAGGAGGGGAATAAACTTAGCAGCAGCGAGGGTTGGCGAAAAGCGCTACTGCTAAGTTCAGTAGCAGTAACGTGGTTACGAAAACGGCGCTACTACTATACCTACTATGGCAGCAACGTCGTGGTAATTGTATTTGTAGCGCTCTTTCATCCTGATGCGCTACTGCTATGGGGATATCAGTAGCGCGTTTTGTTTTCATGCGCTACTGCTAACTAGCAGTAGCACCTTATTTTAAACCATGTTGCTGGTAAGATTTTGTGTATAAGGTTTTCCCTGGTAGTGAAAGACCAGCTGGTACTCCATCTATGAGAGGCTTGTTGCCTTTGATGTCATATTCAGGGATATTTAGACATAGTCTGTGTAGCCATATTAGTTGTTTAGTTGCAGTCCTATTCAATTTTTAGTTGCAGACATGTCAAGTGTTAAGTCGCGGACATATTAAATGTTTCGTTACAGTAATATTCAATGTTTACATACTCAGTGTTACGTTGCAGACATTCGTTGTGTAATGTAGGTTCAATGTTTAGTTTGAAATAATCAGAGCATAGTTCAATTGCTTCAGTGTGAATTTTGTTATGTTGAAGTGTAATTTTCATATTTTGTGACTTCCATAGGAAACAAAAGTCCAGCTATCTGGACTGGGTTAATCCAGGGCGGCCACACAATTTGAAGATGATCCTAGATAAAGCTATGGAGCATATATGATGAGGAAAATAGACAGAGGCTTAGAGGAAATGTACTAAATGTTGAAGAAAATTACATGATACTTGGAAAGAAGACAAGGAAAGAGAATTGTCTTAGGATTTTGAGCGTGGCCTTTGCAAAAAATGGTGGCTGGCAAGGAGCAGGCAATCTCCTAGTTAGGCACTACACAACTGGCTATGAGTGATGTCAAGGCAAAGCCGGAGAAAAAGAATATGGGTAACAATTCAGCCACAACCATGCACCAGTTGCCCAAGTCAAAGATAGAGAAAGCGAGGGACAAGATGAAGGAAGAAAGGAAGAAGCTGGAGTTCATGATTGCTGATCTGCTTAAAAGGAAGGAGGCCACAAAAGGGCAATATCAAGAAGGTAAAGGGGATATATGCTCAGTTTAGGTGATTGTGTGTTGTGCTATCATTTACTATGTAAGGTGTATGTGAACTTCAAGTTTCTGTGGAACTTGTTTGAACTGCCAGAAATTTGTATGTGAACCTGTAGTTCCTTTAGTTGATGTAATGCGCTATCTATTGTGATGTGTATGTGAACCTGTAGTTTCCTTTACTATCCTAGCTATATGTGTGCATTGTCCAAAACTATGCATTGTTGTTGTCCAAGAGCTCATAGTTCTACTCTAGTTCCTGGTCTAAACTGTTCTGAAAGTAGACAATTCTAAAGGACATGGAAAAATTGCACATAGAAGTTACATTTACTAACATAAAATTACTAATATAAATTAGTTCAAATACCGGTAGAAACTAACTAATAGTCACCATATTGAAATGCCATGCAAAGACGGATATAAATTAGTGCAATTGTCTAAAACTACATGTCTAAAACTGCTTTCTTCTCAAACTCTATCCAAATTTGGACCGCACTGTTACGGACGAAATTTGAATCACATCAATATTTAACCAACACATTAGTCAACAAAATTTGATTTAGCCCTAGTCTTTGTAATTTGGGGTCAATTTAATCCCAACTACCACTGCATTATTTCTCTCTTTAACTCTTCACCACTTCAGCACTCCATCTATCTTTAATGCCACCAATCCTATTTTTCTAACCACTGCACCATCACTCTCTCTCTTCCTCATCCGCATCATAGAAAAATTCCACAACTATATCTACCTCTTCCTCAACACAGAACACCACCATGGCTAGTCCATCCAGCACATCCAACCCATTCCCCGCCAGTCTGGGTTGGGTGGCCATGATCCTTGGTAGCACGCGCAACGCCCGCGACAAGTTTGTGGAAAACATAGAGATCGACACAAAGGTCGTCAACATCCACGCGCTTGTCGCCATTGTCGACACCGTCGTGGCCAGTGTAATGATGAAGGAGAGTTGCACACGGATCAGTTCTATGGAGATGCAGTAAAGGGTGTGTTTCCAATGAATGTTTTGCTCTAGCAATCAAGGAGATAACCTCCATAACCCAGGGTAGCTTGCTTGGCGGGTAGGGCACTGCTCACGTTGCTAGGGAGCAGTGCCAGATGTGGCCCTGCAAGCCAGGTTGTGCAAGGCCACCGATCATCATCCTAGACAAAAAAAGACGAGGTGCAGGAGGAGGAAGAGGAGGTGGAACCACCAGTAGTGGAGCTGGCCATGGTCATCGCACCACCACAACCAGACAACACTATCATGCTAATTGAGTTGGACGCACCGGGATATTGCCATCATGGGTACCGCTGCTCGGCGTGCCTCATTGGTGCACTGCAGTAGCTCATGAAGATTCATGTTCTGCTAGTAGAACAATCAATGTTTTTAAGTCAGCTTCAGTAAGTGTATATGTTTGGACAATGTATGTACAATGTATTTCAGTTTAATGTTCATTTTAAGTATGTGTATCTTAAATTTCAGTTGTAGTCAGTGATATTCGGTACAATCTATGTATCTATGTTAGTTTGTTGTGTAAAGTGATATGTTAGCTGGAAAGTACCAATTTGCTATCCATATGAACATCCTATGTCATTATGCTCTGCTATCTTCTGAACTTCTCCGAAAATGCGTTGTCTGAAATTGCGAGCATGTATGCTATCTCTGTTTGTTAATTGCTGCTTGCAAGCACAAACTAACTTGACTGTAGTTGCAAATACCATTTTGGCATGTTCATATTGGCAGCCACTTTCATGTTCAAATGTAGTAACATGTGCTTATGTATCAAGTGGCCATCACATTTGCAAACACGAATTACAAAAATAATTGGTATCATCTATAAATGTCAAACTAGTGCAAATTTTCATTCATTAACCATATTACAACCATTAGAAAAAGTACCATTGATCATCCCCTAAAACCTTGCCACTTCCAAACTAACACTACATGCCTGTAAAGTACCTCTGTTGCTGCCAGTTTTATAGCTTCAGAACCGTTTGTTTTGACAAACTAAGTAGCACTAGTTCATGATTTCTTCAGAACTAGGAACAGACAGACCACACACAACTCCATCACACTTGCAAACACCACCTTCAGCACAAACAACACTTCTATCCCTAATCCTAACAACATAGCTACTTGTTGCTTGGTCATGACAGGTGCATTGCTCTAACTGTAGCTAATGCAAAAATTGACTTCGCATCAAATGCCTCTGGCTGCAATGCATCTATTGCTACCTACATTCCTCCCCCTCTTACCTCTTGAAAGCTCAACTTCTTTCATTTTATTCTCTTATGCACCAATTACATCAACAACAACATCAACAAAAAGGATATGTGTATTAAAAATATGCTCCACGCACTCTAGCTCACAGCGCCAGAAAATCACAAGTTACCTATCAATCAGAACTTTGCAGCTAGCAGAAATCAAGCTTGGATCGTTGACACGGACCGAATCAGGACTTACACCATGCTTCTTGCACTTGTAAAACACCCAACCATCGTGCTCCTAGGTGGTGGGGAGGTAGAATTTGACCACTTTGCCACATTTAGAACAAGGAGTAAGTGGCACCACAAATGAGCAGCTGCGCTGACCTGACAAGATCGAGCTAGAGGAAGTCATGGTGCAAGAGGTGATGGCGACGATGGCAAGGCTGGCTGGTGATAATGATGATTCAGGCTGGCGTTGGCTCGCGACCTCAGCTGATTTGGGAACTAGGGATTTGGAAGGGGGTGAGCGAGTGAAGAGGCGATACGGTGCGGTGCTGTACGAGGATGAGGATGCGGCGAGGTGCGTGCAGTTTGACCCGTGTGCGGCGCGTTCCAGGGTACGGTGCGTCGTTGTACTGGTTTTCGCATGAAGAAAAAACCAAACTGGACCTAGCACAGAATAAAAACCGTCTATGTTGCATGCCTAGTCAAAACTCAACTGAGGAAAATTTCGCTTAGTAATAATATATGGCACAAAGATGAAAATGGGGGTATAAATTGAAGATTTCTCGAAATTGGGTAAATTCTATCAGTGGGGTGAATCATGGGGTGAAAAATAGAATTAAATCTATTATATTTGATTATGTATATTTGTTGAATATAAGTAGAGTAATTCAGGCGTGGACGATGGGCCAGTTCTTTTAGGCGATTCTCCCAGAATCGCCCCCTCCCCAGCTTCTTCCAGAATCATCACTTCATATTTTTTTTACAATCCTAACTAATTAGACCTTAACTAGATAGGATTGTAAAAAATATATATATTGGCGATTCTGGGAGAAGCTAGGGAGGGGGGCGATTCTTGGAGAATCGCCCAAAAGAACTGGCCCGATGAATGTTGTGGTGGGTCTATTTCTATACATGATTGGATGTTGAGGTTGTCTTATCCTATTTTATAATTGTATATGGTCCGGTGACATGCTTGCATTTGCATGTCGAGATAAATTCGCTAACGAGATGACTCTCTAATATTCCACCGCAAAAAAAAAAGAGATGACTCTCCAATCTATGTACAGGATTTCAAAAAGGTGGTTTCAACATATAGTTCACATGCACACAAGAACACCTTTGGGAGAATGGACGTACATATTTTCATAAATCGCATGCAGAAATACAAACACGGGCGGCCGGGTGGGTGCATACGTACGTAGATACATCAGGAACACTGTTGCACCTGCCGTGGGCTTAAATGATTGGGGTCACTCACCGCCACCGGTCAGGTCGGTCTCCGTCTCCTCACTCACTCACCCGCCCGCATCATCAAAAAGCTAGCTACAGTAGCTAGCTAGCTCCCCCCAGCTCAATTCCGTCCCCTCACCCCCACAACAGCTTTCCCACGGCTCCCCTTCCCCCTCCACCCGTGTCACGGCTATCTACCCACCTATATACACGCACCCCCGCCCACCCTACTGCCCCTCCTCCCTCTGCTCCTCCTCCCCTCGCCACCACACCCAATCGCCCGCTCGCTCCCCCGGCTCGGCAACGATCGATCTCTCCTTCTACCCGAGCTGCTCCGTCGTCCGGACGGCGCCGTCGACCGCGCGCTTGCCAGGTAAGATGTGTGGTCGATCTTCCTCGTACTGTAGCTCCGGGCCCTCCGGCGGCCAGCGGTTAGCTGCTGGTTGTGCGGCTGAGGTGACCGCGGTCCAGCGGGTGCGCGCGCGCGTGTGTCAGTTTCTTGGCTGATGCTGCTGTGCTGCAGCGGCCGAGCTCAGATTCAGGCCGTCTTGGATGCCACGCTCTGGTCCGGGCCTGCACCGTACTTCAAGCTAGCTCAAGACCAGCTGCTGCTGATCCACTTCGATTCCCCCTTTGGGAAACCCTAGAGTCAGATTTTCGTGCGCCCTCGAGAAACATGGCGTGTACAGCTACAGGCTCTGGCTGATGCTTAGCTTGATTCGTCAGCTCACCATGAGCTGAGCTGAAGGACCGACCAATGAACCATGCTGCGAACTGATGAGCAGCTAGCTCACTGGCTGGCTGCTGATTGATAATTAAGATGCTTTTGGTTTTAGGCAGCTCTGTGTGACCGCGTGTACTAACGGGCGGCCGTCTCGCATGCAGATCTGAAGTCAAAGGAGGAGAGGACGGACATGCAGGGAGCGCCGGTGGACAGCCCGGGGGCGGCGGAGGCAGCGGCGCGGCCGAGCCGGTACGAGTCGCAGAAGCGCCGGGACTGGCACACTTTCGGGCAGTACCTTCGCAACCACCGCCCGCCGCTGGAGCTCTCGCGGTGCAGCGGCGCCCACGTCCTCGAGTTCCTCCGCTACCTCGACCAGTTCGGCAAGACCAAGGTCCACGCTCCAGGCTGCCCCTTCTTCGGCCACCCTTCCCCGCCGGCGCCCTGCCCTTGCCCGCTCCGCCAGGCCTGGGGCAGCCTGGACGCGCTCGTCGGCCGCCTGCGCGCCGCCTTCGAGGAGCACGGCGGGCGGCCCGAGGCCAACCCGTTCGGCGCGCGCGCCGTCCGCCTCTACCTCCGCGAGGTGCGCGACTCCCAGGCCAAGGCACGCGGCATCGCCTACGAGAAGAAGCGCCGGAAGCGCCCGCCGCCGTCGTCGTCCCAGAAGGCGGCCAAGGCCGCGCCGTCCCCACCCCCACCCGCCTCCTCCCATGTAGCAGCGCCGCCCCCAGAGAGCGCGCCGGAGGTCCTCGTCGCGCGGGCCGTACCCGCGCAGGGGCACTACTTCATCCCGCACCCGCAGCACTACATGCACGCGCATTTCCTGATGCCAGGCGGCCACGACGCAGACGCCGCCGTCCCGAACAGCTCCAGCGGCAACAGCAACGGCCACAGCAATGGCCACAGCGGCGGCACGGGCGACGAGATGGCCATAGCGATGGCGGCAGCGGCGGAGGCGCACGCGGCGGGGTGCATGCTGCCGCTCTCCGTGTTCAACTAGCGAGCTTTCCGGCCGCACCCATGGATGCGATCCTAGCAAAAGCAATCGCAAGGTAGGGCTTAAGTAAGTTAATTCGGAGGTCTATATATCTAGCCGTAATCTTGATCGATCATTGGAACGATGGAAGGATGAGTGTCATCGATCGATCGATGAACGTACTATTGTTCTTCTTACCAACACTATTCACCCTTTTGGCTACATTTCCTGCTGGGAGCTAGTGGTGCTCCTCCTCCTTGCTACTGTAGGGTTTCTACTTTCTAGCAGCGTTCGTGCATGCTTGGTTGATTTGTGTATGCAGATATAATTAATCCAAGGCTCGATTGAAATGTCAAGGGGATTTCCACTGCTAGAATGTGCACTGCTGATTGATTGATTCATGGCTCCACGTATTTAATTTGTTGCGTTCTTCCTGTTGTCGAACAGATCTTACTGATGTGCTGCTAGGATTTTAATTTGTTCTTATGACTAGCATTGCATGACATTTTCTGCAGAATTTTGCGTCATCTGTATGTTTCATCTTTCTTTTATTTGCTTTGATTTCTCGTATGCTTTCACTGTATATTTCTGTATTTATGGGCAAGAAAAATTCTTGATTCATATGATATGATGTTGGTTGCGTGCTTCCAATTGGTTTGCACGTTAGTGATCAAAAGGATATTGAATTTATATGATAAATCTTGCATGCATTTGCATAGAAAATCCGCACGGCTACCATTGAAGTCTTTGCACATTTCTTCATTACAAGTGGGGCCTAAGACCATTTCCGATGCATCTTCTCTTAACACCATATCTTAAAACATGTTAGATGTTTGGATACAACTATCTGGATGCATTGTATCTGACATAGGTTTGGTATTTTATTGTAGACCCTACTTTTATTAAGATTACTTGAGTCTAATTGGATGGTATAATGCGAGAGTTAATAATATACCAAATTGGTTTGCGGGTGGAGACCGTATCTAAGATAAGAGACAGTTCTATCATGTGTTGCCATTAATTATACGCCAAACAAAAATCTTACGTATGTGCTGGGCAAAGAGACGGTGCACTGGTGAAGCATTTGGAGCGGCATAAAGTTTACTTTACAGTTTTCAACGCTGTAGATAACCATAGGACGATATGCCTATAAAAGTTAAAATAGACCTCACAACTTGTGTCTTGTGTGTAAGATATAGACAACTTACCTACAAGAGGAAAATTATCGTTTGTATGTGCTCTGTAATAACTAAAAATTTCTGTGTATAATAATACTCCCTCCATTCCAAAATAACTGGTTTTAGTTCAAATTTGAACTAGAACCACAAACCCAGAATAAGTGGTTTTGGTTCAAATTTGAAATAAAAACCATGTCACTTATTTTCGAACGGAGGGAGTAACAAATAACGACATCATCTCATTTCATTCTCTTCATTCCACCTTTCAGAACTCTAACGAAGCTCCTACATCTAGCTTCATTATTGTACATGACTTAAGAAGAAACTATCATCCCTACACGTTGACGTGGCATATCTAGGGGCTCCTTGATTTTTATAATTTTCAACATTTCGAGTGTAGACCTCTTGTAAATAAGATAATTAAACTGTTTCTGCCACCTGCTGGAAAGACATTTAGTGAAAACTCACTTTATTCACATCAATTTTTTCTGCGAAATACTCCCTCTGTTCCCAGATATTTGTCTTTCTAGAGATTTCAACAACTGACGACATATGAAGCAAAATGAGTAAATCTATACTCTAAAATATGTCTACATATATCCGTATGTTGTAGTCCATTTGAAATGTTTAGAAAGACAAATATTTGGGAACGGAGGGAGTAGGACATTTTCATTCAATCGATATATCGGGGCGATACAACTACACTGAGCGAATGGCAGACCTCTGCATAACACTGTGTACACAACCAACATGTTCCTTAAACTAAGAAGAATAGTTATCCTGCAAGTCAAAAAATGTTTGAAAACACGTATTGAGGGTCATCCATGGTATCCATAAATACACAAAACTAGATTATACCTCTCCCAATGTTGCCGGAATTATTAGCAATACATATTATTGATATTTGGTTGTACGAAACATAAACACTTGGAGAAAATATGAGAGTTAAAACTGAAAATACATTTGGTTTAAAGTATTTATTTATAGTACAGTTGTAAAATATTTATAATTTTGAATAGCAGAAACGAATGAAAATTCCCATGCATATTCTCATGTTGAAGTGAGCCTTTCTTATAAATGGTTGCATGTTTGAGGTGGACTTTTTCCCATGCAAGTTGCATGCTGAGGTGTCATGCGTACGTATTGAGATAAATAGGTTAGTGAGAGCTAGCTATTTAGATATAGATGATTAGAAATTAAACATCATAAGATGTAAGATAAGCTCAAATTTCTTAGGGGCTACTTAGTATGCCAGTGTGTCTTAGGGGTTACTCAGTATACCATTGGTTAATTATGAATTTGAAGCATTAGATTTTCTATTTAGCTTTCATAAGGTAATATATTTCTCAAATTTTGGTGCTCGAAGCCCTACAAAAAACATAGAAATTCTTTCCTTTCCTTTGCATTTATTGCATGATTTCTGTATAATATAATAAATTCTTCATAATCTGTTAAGCAGAGTCATCTTTTTTTTTTACTTGATACGACTGGTCATCTTTTTTCTTTTGACTTGATATTACTAGTCATCTTACTACTGAAGTTAGCGTACGCGTGGCATAAATTGTGAATGTGGGTATGCACGACAGGTGTGGTTGACAATCTTGAAAGGTTGCACATGTAAGATAGTTGTGGATCATTATCAGTTAAGCAGAATCTATGTCAGAAATCAGAGAGTTGTACCATGACTAGAATCAATAGCAGAGTCTATCTATATCGAGCTGAAAAGTTTGAAAATCATGATGAAACTAGCACTCCCTCCGTGAAGAAATATAAGAGTGTTTAGATCACTAATGGATCTTTGCATTTGTGTGTGTGCGCCCGCGCGCCCGCCAATTTTTTTCCATCTGGTGTACTTTGCCAAGTTCAAAGTTTGGATCATTTGCTAAAAGAAATTGACGTCTATTTTGCGCACGTTCGTCTCAGTGGCCCATTGACCTCCACTACTCCCTTTCCTCGAATCCCAACCGCAGGCACGGATCCACAGATGCAACGCAACTACTTTGTCGGCCGAGGGGATTGACAGACGTCCGGTGGAACAATTTCCATCTCAAATGAGGAAAGGAACGTATCATGGTCAATGCTCAACGGCAGTATAATTTGTCGAAATGTTGGCGTGTGTCTTCCCGCCGAGGCCGTGGAACACCTACTAGATCATTGTGGCTGATGGGGTGGGAGCCCGTCTGCTTTCCTTGTGGCTGATGATTAGGGCCAAATGGGCAATGGATTCCCAAATCATTTGATTCCTGAAGAGACCGGACGGAGAAACACGAGGGTACGCACGCAGCACTGTTCTTCTTCCTCTTTTTGCGAGGGTGGCACTCATTAACCGGAGGAAAAAGAATCGGTCTTTTGGTATACCACGTCCAATCGGTCGCCAGCCTGTGGCCGGTGAATTCTCACTAGATTGTTCGCCGGATTGCTCACACTGGGGTACCCGTAGCTAGCTAGGTAGGATAGGTGCACACTGCACAGTGGCCTGCCCAGGCCAAGTCGATGTCACATCTGGTGAGTGAACTCCAGTCCAGGGCGCAGTAGCGAAGTCTCTCATCTGGTAGTTTGGTACATAGTACTAAGGCCAACTCCACCGCACGATCCCTAACGGACGTCCGTTTTGTCCGGTTTCGGTCCGTTTGGGTAGGGATTTAGGGTCGTGTCCGGGCCTGTCCTGGGTTGCGGTGGCCGTGCGCCCAGCGCGCGGCCGCATCCATTTGCCCCATCCTGTCCGTGAGGGCCAAAAATGCCTAAATTTACATCAAACTAGTTCCAACCCAAATGTTTGTCTGAAAATTAAAATAGTTTTACAACCCAATTGAAATTGTCTTAAATAAAATAGTTTTACAACCAAATCGAAATTGTCTTGACTGAACATAAATTGGACCAATACATCTATTGGTTGTCAATGTGATCCCAGACGTGCTCAACCAAGTCATTTTGAAGATTCAAATGAGTGTGCCAGGGAGTGGGGTGTTTGTCTAAAAACGGCGACAAAATTTATCCGGCTTGAAGAGCGGGGTGTTGGCAAAGTAATCGGCATAGAGCAGGGCGTGGCCTCTCTCCCTGTTGCGGTTCAGGTTGGGAGCCTTGCCAGGGAGTGACCCCCTGTACCGAGGAAGCTGCCGTTGAATATGGTCGTTCACGACCAGTACAAAGGAAGTGATGGAAGAAAAACTCGTCTCCACTGTCCATACCTTTGTTGGCAAAAGGTCGAACACCTTGCGGTCGCGGTGGCGAAGCGGCCGCGATGATCACCTCGACGTAGCAGGGGTGGTTGCCGGCCGGCTACTGGCCGCTCTGGAGCTCTCATCGAAATCTGCCTCGGCCGCCGTGGTCCGTCGCTGGCAGTCGTGTCCCCTCCGGCACCGGCAAGGACGGCGACGGCCAAAACTACGGCGAAAGCGCGGGCGTGGTGGCGGCCATGTCCAGACGTGGTTTGTTATGGACGGCGGGGGGCCTGCGCGGTGAGGAGGCGGCCGAAGAATACGGCGGTGCAGGTGGCGGGGCGGGGCGGGGAGAGAGGGTGAAGCGTTGGGAAGCGGAGGGACTGCTAGTGTCCCCGACAGGCGGGCCACGGGGAGGGGGGCAAGGGCGTGCGTCGCGGTCGTCCGCACGCGTCCGTTTTACCCCAAACCGAGCGCAAGTTTGGGCCTGGGATGGGTCGAAAACAGACGAAATCCGGACATTTGTACGTTTGAGGCCGTGTGCTGGGCCGCCTCTTTTGTCCCTTTTACCCCAAACGGACGGAGCCGGACAGGATAGGGTCGCGCGGTGGAGTAAGGCCAACTCCACCGCGCGACCCCAAACGGACGTCCGTTTGGGTAGGGGTTTGGGGTCGTGTTCGGGCCTGTCCTAGGATGCGGTGGCCGTGCGCCCAGCGCGCGGCCGCATCCATTTGCCCCATCCTGTCCGCGTATATTTCTTTGCAAGTCTTTAAACTTTTTTTATCATTCATTTTCGATACATAACAATATATCATCACATTTTGACTAGTAAAACAAGGCCAAAGAAAACAAGAACCACAAGAATACATTTGAGAAGATACCCAACTTCCATAACTGCTCCCTTGAGTTGGGTTAGCGCCTTCTCGATGCACTCATTGTTGATCTGTGGAGGAGGCACGACGTTGCCCCCTCCTTTCTTCTTCAAGCCAGAAGTCGACGTTGCTTCCTCACACGTAGTATCGTGCCTTGTTGCTTCTTCGCACGTAGTATCGTGCCTAGACTCTAATCTAGCAACAAATGCACTTGTCTCATCTAAAGCTTCTAAGCTAGCTAAAAGTGCACGAACATACACTACATTTCGCTCTATCAACAGATCGATGTACTCTTCTTCCCAATACCAAAACTTGCCTCTGGTCTACACAAAAAAACTTAAAGTTAGCACCACTAGTCTAATCCAAGAGCACAAACATGCACCGAAGCTAAAAGAGCACATACCCCATCGTTTAAGCACTTGATGAACACCCAACCGGGATGCTCCGGCGTTCACGCGGCGCACGACCACCCTTGGGCAGTGGTCGCACTTGATGAGGGGCAACGGTGCGCCAACGAGATTTTGGGCAAGCACCGAGCCCGGCCGGCCGCCATTCACGTATCTGCCGGCGGACCACTGGCTTGCAGATCCGAGCGGCTAGAGGACGAGCCACTGCCTGCATGTGGCCTTGCGGCCCTGCCAGGGCCTTCCGGCAAGGTGCCCGGTCAGTCCATGGCGCGGCCCGGCCTCCCACAGCCGGGGGAGCTCAAGACCGACCGGATCCGCCCCAAATCCGGCCGGCGGGTGCGCAAACAAGGTGGCCGTGCTTGGGTAGCTCGGCGGCGACGAGAGGAACGGGCTGGGCAAGCGCGCGTCCGAGGTGCACGGCTGCAATGGCAGCGGGCGGCCGGCGGCGGCGAGGGGGAGAGAGAGGGGAAGAGTGTGGAAG
>NC_057813.1:636952269-636988053 GCF_018294505.1 Triticum aestivum
GGCCCTCTCGGTGGAGGTAAAACCCTACTCCTGCTTGATTAATATTGATGGTATGGGTATTACAAGAGTTGATCTACCACGAGATCAGAGAGGCTAAACCCTAGAAGCTAGCCTATGGTATGATTGTTGTTCGTCCTACGGACTAAAACTCTCCGGTTTATATAGACACCGGAGAGGGCTAGGGTTACATAGAGTCGGTTACAATGGGAGGAGATCTTCATATCGTATCGCCAAGCTTGCCTTCCACGCCAAGGAAAGTCCCTATCCGGACATGGGACGGAGTCTTCAATCTTGTATCTTCATAGTTCGGGAGTCTGGCAAAAGGTCATAGTCCGGCCATCCGGACACCCCCTAATCCAGGACTCCCTTAGTAGCCCCCGAACCAGGCTTCAATGACGACGAGTCCGGCGAGCAAATTGTCTTCGGCATTGCAAGGCGGGTTCTTCTCCAGCTCCATGCACTTGTAGAATAGTGTCCGGCTTCTGATAAATGTTGCGCTCGTTGGCTTCCACGCCCAATAAAGGCCATTTTCCACGTGTCAAACGAATGCGAAAAGTCAGGTATTTTTGCATTTCCCCCCTAGCGACTCAAATAAGTTGTCTATAAAAAGAGACGGGGATCTAGATCCGAACCACACAATCTCCCCTTCGCAAGCTTTCATCGGAGCACTTCTGACCACCATTCCATCATGGACAGTCAACGCGGCTCCTCCTCTCGCGCTCCCAGCCCCAAGCCTGGGGATTGGGAGAGATGCTCCGTCCCGCATAGTGAACTCGTAGTGCTTCAATCCAAGGGGTCCTTCCCCCAGCATATATGGTCCTAGTTCGAGCTGGGATCACCACTTATAGCGGCGGAGAGAAAGCAGAGAGCATCCCCCATCCCTCTCAAGGAGATCAGGTATGACTAGTCCCTTATTTAATAAGAGGACTCGGATTTCCAATTCATCCATTTCTCCGAGGTTTGCTGGAGTTCTACAGCCTCCATCTACACCACCTCACGCCTGCCTCCATTCTGCACATTGCGGGCTTCGTGGCCCTCTACAAACTGTTTTTGGGCGTTGAGGCCCATTTCGCGCTGTGGAAGAGGTTGTTCTGCCTCGTGCCCCGTTCTCAGGAGGGGTATATTTATCAAGTGGGCTGAGCCGATCTATGGCGCATCGCTGGGACCGTATATCTATCCGGTACCCCAAAGAGGACATCCGAGGACTGGCCCTCGGAGTGGTTCTATATAGATGACATCCCCCTGCCGGACCCTGTATGGATCGGCCTCCCTGAGTTTAATAATGCTCCGCTAAAGAAGCGCCTGAGCTGGCGCCCGCGGAATCCTCAGAGGGAAACTGACAGGGACGTCCTTTACCTGATGAGCCGGATAAGTTTGTTGGCTCATTCCGGACTGACCGTGATCAAGGTCATGGCCATATGCATTACGCGAGGGGTGCAGCCGCTTCAATACAGAGGCCACCCCATGTGGGATTTCAACGGGGAGGACGACGCCACCCGGTGCGGTCGTAATGGGCCAGATTCAGCCGCCACTTTAAGGAGAATTTTATCCGCTTTGTACAAGGGAGAAGAAGAGGAATTCCTCCGTGCCAACCCGGAGGGCGGATTCTCCATGTACAATCCTCCAAGTTGGGTAAGCGAACAATTTCACTTATCTACCGGCTTTCGAAATTCCCATAAGTGAGTATTCCGTCTGGTGATATTAACGCAGGAGCTACGCCAGACGGTGAAGGAGATCAACAGCCCTCCCCCACAGCCCGAGGACCCAAAACGGTTCCTCGATCCGGATTCCCAAGAGGATCCGGACTTATGTGTGGAGTTAATTGATGGGGTGTTTCATCGATTGAGTAAGGACAACACCTTAGTGGCCATTATGTCCGACTATCCCGGATTACTTCCAGCCTCAAATGTAGCCGAGATCGAAGTCCTGGTACTTTTGAAGGAGATCCGTCCATGCCTTATTTTGAATGCTGTAAACCAATAATGTTTCGTTTTGCAGGGGAAATCCTTGAGGCGGAGTGCCGGGCCCGCGGAGGGCAGCCTACAAGGGCCGCTAAAGCCAGGCGGGCAAAAGAGAAGTGCGGACCAGATCGAGACTCTGGGGCAACGGTACGGCATGCGAATTTCATGTCTAGGGTCTATGCCCTTAAGTCATTCTAACGCCCCTCTTCTCCTTAGGAAGAAGAGAGCCCGCCGGACTATATCCACCGGCCAGACTTCAAGGCCGGGTCCGGAGGCGGAGGCGGACACAGGGCGCGCGTCGGGCGCTCCTCTGACAGAGGATACAGACGGGCTATCTACCACCAATTCAGAGGTGGAGAGTGCCATGAACCACAGGCATCGCCGGACTATTCTTCAGGACGCATGTTTTTCTCCAGAGGCGTTAAACGCCTTTAATGCAGGAGATGTGTACCTCTGTGCCGCTCAAAATGGTCTAGCCAGGGCCACGGAGCAGTATGTAAAAGACATACGGGTGAGTAAATCTGATAGTTATATATGTCAGTAGCCCCCGAGACTTGAAATAGTTAAGATAACTGTTTTAAGTATCATATGTTATGCAGGGTCTTACAGAGAAGAACACACAACTGTCTCAGGAGTTGGCGGAGTGCAAGGCCCAACTCGTGGCCGCACTGGCCGTTTCGGCTATTGGCAAGGAGACCTCCTCAGGTAATGTATGCTCCCAAAAATAATTCCATTGCAAAGTGCGGCATGTGTGCAATGCTGACGATAACAATGCAGATGAGGCCGGAGTAAATCTGGACAAGCAACAACTCCTACGCCTATTAAAGGCTGGCGAGAGCGTGCAGACAAGGGTGAGGCAAGAGAAGAAGAAACTTCAAGATGCCAATACCCAGCTGGGCGAGGAACTAAAGGATGTTCTTATCCAGCTGTCTACTTTCGTAAAGGAAAATCGGTGACTTTGACGCGGCATTTTTAGTAAGTGCTTGAGCAAATTCTCGAAAAAAATGGGCGAAGAAATCGATTGACAGAGCTATGTCTGTAGGTCTGCTGACAGGTCGTCCTGCGGAGGAAATGCCCGGTTCAACGGGAGACCTCCTTCCCGAGCTGTTGCAACTGCACGAACGAATACAACAGGCAATGCAGAGCGTCATTCAGGCTATGTGGCCATCCCTCTCCATCCCCCAAGATCTTGGGGAACTTGCAAAGAAGCTGGAGGGAGTGCGGCAGCGCTTCCGGTTGTGGAAAATATTGGCCTGCTGTCAAGGTGCCAGGGAGGCCTGGGCCATGGTGAAGACGCGGTACACGAAGGCTAACCCAAACCACATGGCCGAGGTCGGCCCTATGGGTCCTGATGGAAAGGAGATCCCTGTCAGCTTAGTATATGGCCAGGTAGATCTGGCTGCAAAGTATTCCCAACAGGACTGTAAATTAGACCGCCTGTTGGATGGTATTGAAGAAGAGTATACCAGGTAGAGAAGGATCCTTCTAGCCGGATTGTGGATCGTTTGTCATTGCGGACCTTTTCGCTTCGACCTCTGGACCCTATAGTCCGGAGTGTGTCCGAATACCCTCTCGATTATGTAAGAATCGGGGCATGCATGGAGACAAGGCGTAGGGGTCATAATTGCTTTAGCAGACAAGTGCCCAACTAGTTATGTTATATTACATGGTTAGTAAGAAACATCTTCCAGGGAGAATAGTTCCGTTAGGGGTTCCTTTCCCTGGGAGGCATGCCCTAAAGTGCATGTCCGGACTGCTAAAAAGAGCAGAAAAGTATCTAGGGGCAGATAAATAAACAAGAAAAATCATCTTTTATTTCACCGACCGAATATTCCCTTAAGAATGCTAGCTTTCGGCTTCACCCAGTCTGAGGTACACATTCGGCTGACCCGGCAGTAACAATCGCAGAGGTGCTCCCTTTACCACCTAGCCGAACGAACGGGAACGTAGGGGTAAGCACAGGAGCGAGGCAACCCAGCTTGGCCAAAACTTAAGTCATATCGATGCATATAATGGTGTATAAAAGGTTCATGTGGAAGTGTCACGCATGTTTTGGGCATGAGGCCCGTTGTATATAAACTTCTGACAAAGAATCCCCCAGGTATGATGAGCGCGGGTGGCGCGTCAAGTATGTGCGAACAATGCGCAAGCAAGACCCTAAGGGCTTGGGAGAAGAAAAAGGGGAGGGAGAAGGAGAGAAATGCCAGACAGCTTAATGTGAAAAATAAAATAAAAAGGGGACAGAGGAAGGAGACGAACACAGAGTCTGGCGCTAGGCGTAGAATCTTCGTAGGCGTGCTGCGTTCCATGGGTTTGGCTCGAGTCGGTTGTCCAATGCGTTTCACAGACGGTACGCTCCGCCAGTCAGTACTTGGTCGATTATGTAGGGACCCTCCCATTTGGGCCTTAGTTTGTCCTTTTTCTTGTCCGGCAGGCGTAATACTAGTTCGTCAACGTTGTAAGTTTTGGCCCGTACTTCTCTGCTTTGATATCTTCGAGCCTGCTGTTGATAGAATGCGGAACGAGCTTTTGCCACGTCGGGCTCCTCCTCCAATGCATCCAAGCTGTCTTGCCGATCGAGCTCAGCTTCTCTTTCTTCGTACATGCGCACTCGAGGTGAGTCATGTATTATGTCGCAGGGCAGAACTGCCTCTGCACCGTATACCATAAAAAATAGTGTGAATCCGGTAGTGCGATTCGGTGTGGTCCGCAGCCCCCAGAGTACGGAGTCAAGCTCCTCTACCCAGTGCATGTTTGATTCCTTGAGGGATCGCACTAGTCTGGGTTTGATGCCGCTCATAATAAGACCGTTGGCTCATTCGACTTAACCGTTAGTTTGTGGGTGATAGACTGAAGCATAGTCAAGCTTGATGCCCATGTTTTTGCACCAGAGTTTAACTTCATCGGCCGTAAAGTTTGTGCCGTTGTCAGTTATGATGCTGTGGGGGACACTGTAATGGTGTACAACCCCGGATATGAAGTCTATCACCGGTCCGGATTCGACCGTCTTTACAGGCTTGGCCTCTATTCATTTGGTGAATTTGTCCACCATAACGAGTAGATATTTTTTCTTGTGGGTTCCTCATTTAAGGGGTCCAACCATTTCAAGCCCCCAGACCGCAAAAGGCCAGGTAATGGGTATGGTTTGTAGGGCGGTAGGCGGCATGTGGCTTTGATTAGCGAGTAATTGGCAACCGACGCATCGCTGCACTAAATCCTGAGCATCTGCCCGGGCCGTCGGCCAATAAAATCCGGTACGGAAGGCCTTGCTTACGAGGGCCCGGGCTGCGGCGTGGTGCCCGCCGAGTCCGGCATGAATTTCTGCCAGAAGGTTTCGCCCTTCCTCTTCGGAGATACACCTTTGAAGGACTCTGTTTGTGCTTTTCTTATAAAGCTCTCCCTCGTGGACTTTGTAGGCTTTAGATCGCCGCACAATGCAACGGGCTTCGTTTTGGTCCTCGGGAAGTTCCTGCCTAGTTAGGTAGGCTAGGAATGGTTCTGTCCACGGGGAAATGACTGCCATTATTGTGTGAGCTGACGGTGTTGTTTCGGTGGCGGAGCCACCAACTGTGTCAGAGTGTTCGGTGAGAGGCAGCGTGGTTGTGTCCGGGCTATTGTTTGCGGACTCTCCCTCCCATGATACTGACGGCTTGAACAACCTTTCAAGGAAGATGTTGGGAGGGACGACATCGCGCTTGGCACCAATGCGTGCCAACATGTCTGCTGCCTGGTTGTTCTCCCGGGCTATGTGATGGAATTCGAGCCCCTCAAACCGAGCTGACATTTTTAAGATGGCATTACGATAAGCTACCATTTTTGGATCCTTGGTGGCAAAGTCTCCATTTATTTGGGATATCGCGAGGTTTGAATCCCCGCGGACCTCTAGGCGCTGAATGCCCATGGAGACTGCCATCCGGAGACCATGTAGAAGGGCCTCGTATTCGGCTGCGTTGTTGGAATCCGTGTACATTATCTGAAGTATGTATTGTACTGTATCTTCGGTTGGGGACGTCAGAACGACGCCAGCCCCCAGGCCAGCCAACATTTTGGAGCCGTCGAAGTGCATGATCCAGTTGGAGTATGCGCCGTACTCTTTAGGGAGCTCGGCTTCAGTCCATTCGGCAATGAAGTCGGCCAAAACCTGCGACTTAATAGCTCGCCTTGGCTTGTAAGTTATGTCGAACGGGAGGAGCTCGATGGCCCATTTGACAATCCGACCCGTTGCGTCGCGGTTGTTTATAATATCATTGAGGGGTACTTCGGATGCCACTATTATTGAACACTCTTGAAAATAGTGTCGCAGCTTCCGGGATGCCATGAACACCGCGTATGCTATTTTTTGATAATGCGGGTACCGTGACTTGCATGGGGTTAGGACAGTGGACACATAGTAAACTGGTTTTTGGAGAGGGAACTTGTGTCCATCCGTTTCTCGTTCGACGACGAGCACCGCGCTTACAACTTGATGGGTTGCCGCGATGTATAATAGTATTCGTTCGCCCGTGTTGGGCGCGGCCAGGACCGGATTTGTTGCCAGTATGGCTTTGATTTCGTCGAGTCCGGCCGTGGCGGCATTCGTCCACTCGAAGTGTTCGGTGCGCCGCAGGAGGCGATAAAGGGGTAATGCCTTTTCTCCCAAGCAGGAGATAAAGCGGCTTAGAGCCGCCACGCATCCTGTCAATTTTTGTATTTGTTTGAGGTCTTTTGGGGTATCCAATTGTGACAGAGCTCAGATCTTGGCTGGGTTTGCTTCAATTCCTCTACCGGATACGATGAAGCCCAAGAGCTTTCCGGCCGGTACGCCGAAAACGCATTTTTCCGGGTTGAGATTAATGTCATATGTTCGGAGATTGTCGAACGTGAGCCTCAAGTCGTCTACTAGAGTATCGACGTGTTTGGTTTTGACGACCACGTCATCTACGTATGCTTCAACTGTTTTGCCGATCTGGTTGGCCAGACATGTCTGAATCATGCGCTGATATGTTGCGCCGGCGTTTTTGAGCCCGAAGGGCATCGTGTTGAAGCAGAATGGGCCGTATGGGGTGATGAATGCCGTTGCGGCTTGGTCTGACTCTGCCATCTTGATTTGGTGGTAGCCAGAGTATGCATCGAGGAAACACAATGAGTCGTGTCCTGCGGTGGTGTCGATGATTTGATCAATTCGGGGGAGCGGGAAAGGATCCTTTGGGCAGGCCTTATTTAGGTCTTTGAAATCGACACATAGGCGCCAGGATTTTTCCTTCTTTGGTACCATCACCAGGTTTGCTAGCCAGTCCGGATATGATGAATCCGGCTTCCAGTAGTTTTTCTAGCTCCTCTCCCATGGCTTGTCTCTTGTGTTCGGAGAAACGCTGAAGAGTCTGCTTAACGGGCTTAAACCCTTTTATGATGTTTAGGCTATGCTCAGCCAGCGTGCGTGGGATTCCTGGCATGTCTGAAGGGTGCCAGGCAAAAATGTCCCAATTTTCTCGCAGGAATTCTCTGAGTGCGGCATCGACATCGGGTTTTAGTTGTGCCCCCATGGAGGCCGTTTTTGTGGGGTCCGTTGGATGGACTTGGAATTTGACTATTTCATCCGCTGGTTTGAAAGAGGTGGACTTGGATCTCGTATCTAGTATCACATCGTCCCTGTCCATCGTGGAGCGCAACGCGGTTAGTTCCTCGGCCGCGAGGGCTTCGGATAATGCCTCCAGGGCCAGTGCGGCTGTCTTGTTTTCGGCGCAGAGCGCTGTGTCCGGATCACTTGCAAGAGTGATGATTCTGTTGGGTCCGGGCATTTTGAGCTTCATGTACCCATAATGGGGTATGGCTTGAAAAATTGTAAATGCTTCTCGCCCTAGAAGAGCGTGGTATCCGCTGCTAAACAGGGCCACTTGAAACGTGACCTCCTCGGATCTATAATTATCCGGCGTGCCGAACACCACATCCAGTGTGATTTTCCCTGAACAGCACGCTTCACGGCTTGGTATTATTCCTCTGAAGGTTGTGTTGGTTCACTCAATGCAGCTCCAGTGTATTTCCATTTTTCGCAGGGTTTCCTCGTAGATGAGGTTAAGTCCGCTGCCGCCGTCCATGAGTACCTTTGTAAGTCGGAAGCCGTCCACTATCGGACCGAGGACCAATGCGGCTGGTGCTCGGACTGTCCGGAATTTAGGTTCATCACTGGCATTAAAAGTAATAGCCGTGTCACTCCATGGGTTTATTGTTGCTACTTGGTAGACTTCGGTAAGGTTGCGGAGGGTTCGTTTCCTCGCATTCTTTCATGCGAAGGTCTCGAAGACTGTCGACACCGTACTGGTGTTTCTGGGGTGGTGTTCTTTGGGTTCTGGAGTTAGAAGCTCCTCGCCACTTCTGGCCACCTGCCGGAGTATCCAAAATGCTCTAAGGCTGTGAGTTGGTGTGACTTCCCCTGAACTGTGAATTTTACAGGATCCATTGAGCCATCCTCCAGTACGGTCCCATACCCTATAGAGGGTTTTTGTTTTTTGATGTTTGGCTCAGGTGCCTGGCGATGATGCGCCCTTTTGTTTCGGACTCGTGTTGTATTCAGGGCTGGATTGTCCCAGAATTTATCTTCGGTTTTCCGAACGCTTTCTGTCGCGCAGTACTTTCGTACTATGGATGTCAAGTCGGCGAAGCGTGTAATTTCACGGAGACTTATGGCGTTGAGGATTCCGATGTCCGTGCAGTTGTTACAGAAGAATGAAATTGCTTCTTCCTCACGTCAGTCCTTTATCCTGTTCATAACCAGGAGGAATCTGGCCCAATAGTGGTGTACTGTTTCCCCGGGCACTTGCAGTATTTGGGATAAATCCCTTATAGTTGGGTGGGCGGGTGGATTTAAATCCGGAACCTTGCCCGATAAAAGATTCAGGGCCAAGAAGTTTCCGAATTCAGAAGCTTGCTTTCTTGGACATTATTCAATGAATCAGGCCTGCTGCCTGACTTTAGGTTCAGGACTTGGGCAACATCCTCCCCTCCGCGGGTATCCAGCTTGGAGGAGTCGGGAATCCGGACACATCTGGTCCTTAGAGCGGGCGAAGATGCACGGCATTGTTCTTCCACCACTTCAACGTGGTGGGTGACCTGGGGAGAGTCAATCTCTCTCTGATCGGGTTTAAGCCCAATCTGGCCGTAATCTGTAGCGACTCCCAGGGCGGCGATGCGATCCAGGAGCTCATTCAGGGAAGAGAGCTCCGTCGAATCTAACTGCTCGGCGAGTTCCAAGCTGATGTGAAGATTGCTTTCGATGGCCTAAGAGGTCATCGTCAGCGCGGCGGCCGAACAGGCGGTCATCAAAAACCTGTCTAGCCGGAGAGTTTGACCGACAGCCAAAGCTCCTTTAGTGACAACATTGTCTTTAAAGACGGGGTGCGGCATCCTTCCCGACGGTGACGACACGGAGGAACTCTCAATGAAAGCACCAATGTCGGTGTCAAAACCGGCGGATCTCGGGTAGGGGGTCCCGAACTATGCGTCTAGGCGGATGGTAACAGGAGACAAGGGACACGATGTTTTTACCCAGGTTCGGGCCCTCTCGGTGGAGGTAAAACCCTACTCCTTCTTGATTAATATTGATGGTATGGTTATTACAAGAGTTGATCTACCACGAGATCAGAGAGGCTAAACCCTAGAAGGTAGCCTATGGTATGATTGTTGTTCGTCCTACGGACTAAAACTCTCCGGTTTATATAGACACCGGAGAGGGCTAGGGTTACATAGAGTCGGTTACAATGGGAGGAGATCTTCATATCGTATCGCCAAGCTTGCCTTCCACGCCAAGGAAAGTCCCTATCCGGACACGGGACAGAGTCTTCAATCTTGTATCTTCATAGTCCGGGAGTCCGGCAAAAGGTCATAGTCCGGCCATCCGGACAACCCCTAATCCAGGACTCCCTCAAGCTCCAAGTAGCGCGTGGAAGCTGCATCTACAAGATGACATAGAGATTTGTAAAGCACACAAGATCTGAAAGGTTCAGACCCGTTGACTAATAACCTCTCTCACAAGCGAGATATGATCAAACCCCATGGGTGTTGAATTCATTACAATCACATAGTGATGTGAACTAGATTATTGACTCTAGTGCAAGTGGGGGACTGTTGGAAATATGCCCTAGAGGCAATAATAAAATGGTTATTATTATATTTCCTTATTCATGATAATTGTCTATTGTTCATGCTATAATTGTATTATCTGGAAACCGTAATACATGTGTGACTACATAGACCACAACATATCGCTAGTGAGCCTCTAGTTGACTAGCTCGTTGATCAATAGATGGTTATGGTTTCCTGACCATGGACATTGGATGTCATTGATAACGGGATCACATCATTAGGAGAATGATGTGATGGACAAGACCCAATCCTAAGCATAGCACAAGATCGTGTAGTTCGTTTGCTAAGAGCTTTTCTAATGTCAAGTATCATTTCCTTAGACCATGAGATTGTGCAACTCCCGGATACTATAGGAATGCTTTGGGTGTACCAAACGTCACAACGTAACTGGGTGGCTATAAAGGTGCACTACAGGTATCTCCGAAAGTGTCTGTTGGGTTGGCATGAATCGAGACTGGGATTTGTCACTCCGTAGGACGGAGAGGTATCTCTGGGCCCACTCGGTATTGCATTATCATAATGAGCTCAATGTGACCAAGTAGTTAGTCATGAGATCATGCATTACGAAACGAGTAAAGTGACTTGCCGGTAACGAGATTGAACGAGGTATTGGGATACCGATGATTGAATCTGGGGCAAGTAACGTACCGATTGACAAAGGGAATTGCATACGGGATTTCTTGAATCCCCGACATCGTGGAACATGTGGGAGCCAACATGGGTATCCAGATCCCGCTGTTGGTTATTGGCCGGAGAGATGTCTCGGTCATGTCTGCATGATTCCCGAACCCGTAGGGTCTACACACTTAAGGTTCGGTGACGCTAGAGTTGTTATGGGAATTAGTATGTGGTTACCAAATGTTGTTTGGAGTCCCGGATGAGATCCTGGACGTCACGAGGAGTTCCGGAATGGTCCAGAGGTGAAGATTTATATATGGGAAGTCCAGTTTCAGTCACCGGAATGGTTTCGGGGGTTATCGGTATTGTACCGGGACCACCGAAAGGTGTCCGGAGGTCCACCGGGTGGGGCCACCTGCTCCGGGGGACTTAATGGGCTGAATATGGGAGGGAACCAACCCCCTAGCAGGCTGGTGCGCCCCCAAGTCCCAAGGCGCCTAGGGTATGGAAACCCTAGGGCGCCTCCACCTTGCTTGCGGGGAAAGTCTCCCCTCCTGGCCGCCCCCCCTCTAGATGGGATCTGGAGGGGCCGGCCCCCTCTCCCCTTCACCCTATAAATAGAGGGGGGGGGGTGGGAGGGCTGCAGACTCCTTGCTTTTGGCGCAGCCCCTCCCTCCTCCAACTCTTCCTCCTACTCCGTAGTGCTTGGCGAAGCCCTACAGGAATACCACGAGCTCCACCATCACCATGTCGTCGTGCTGTCGAAGTTCTCCCTCAACTTCTCCTCTCCCCTTGCTGGATCAAGAAGGAGGAGACGTCCCCGGGCTGTACGTTTGTTGAATGCGGAGGCGTCGTCCGTTCAGCGCTAGATCGGATCTTCCGTGATTTGAATCGCCGCGAGTACGACTCCATCAACCGCGTTCTTGTAATGCTTCCGCTTAGCGATCTTCAAGGGTATGAAGATGCACTCCCTCTCTCTCTTGTTGCTAGAATCTCCATAGATTGATCTTGGTGATGCGTAGAAAATTTTGAATTTCTGCTACGTTCCCCAACAACTCTATGCCGATTAATTTACGAACACCCCACTCTTCAAGCCAGATAAATTCCATCACCGTTTTCGTATGGCAAGGCATGTGTTCAATCGTATCCGAGAGCGCGTGGTTGCTCATGACCCATACTTCGAGTGCAAGACGCATGCCCTTGGCATGCTTGGATTCTCCTCTTACCAGAAATGCACTGCGGGGATCCGCATGCTTGCATATGGAATTCCAGGCGATCTGGTGGATGAGTATGTGCGTATGAGTGAGACAACATGTCTGATGTCAATGTACAAGTTCTGCCAGCATGTGACCGAGGTGTTTGGCCCTGAGTACTTGAGGCAACCAAATGCCGCTGATACAAAGAGATTGTTGGCGACCAACGCATCTAGAGGCTTTTCAGGCATGCTTGGCAGCATAGATTGTATGCACTGGGAGAGGAAGAACTGTCCATTTGTTTGGCAGGGCTAGTACAAGGGGCATGTCAAAACTTGCACTGTCATATTAGAAGCGGTGGCTTCGCAGGATCTTTGGATATGACATTCTTTCTTCGGCATGGCAGGTTCTCACAATGATATCAATGTGCTGCAGCGTTCTCCAGTCTTCGCAAGGCTTGTAGAAGGTCACTTCCCACCTGTCAACTTTGAGATCAATGGCCACCAGTACAATAAGGGATACTATCTAGCTGATGGTATATATCCTCGGTGGTCAACTTTTGTGAAGACAATCTTGAAGCCCCAAGAGAAAGAGATTTGCCCAAATGCAAGAGAGTGCTAGAAAAGATGTGGAACATGCTTTTGCTGTGCTTCAATCCCGATGGGGTATCGTTCGATACCCTGCACTGTCATGAGATGAAAGGAAGCTTTGGGAGGTGATGATTGCTTGTGTGATCATGCACAACATGATCGTAGAAGACGAGCGTGATGACAGTATCTTCGACCAAGGATTTAATTTTCAAGGTGACAATGTTGAGCCCCTGCACGAAGAACCGGCCACGTTTGATTAGTTTGTCCAGTTCCATCATGAGCTGCGTGATTGACACACTCATTTTGATCTTCAAAATGACTTGGTTGAGCACGTGTGGGATCACATTGGCAACCAATAGATGTACTGGTTCATTTTATGTTCATTCAAGGCAATTTTGATTTGGTTGTAAAACTATTTTTATTGGAGATAACTTTGATTGGGTTGTAAAATTATTTTAATTTTCAAACAATTAATATTTGAACGTGCAAACTTGTTTTGATATGAAAATATGGGCATTTAGCCCCTGGCGGACGGGATGGGGCAAACGGATGCGGCCTCGCGCTGGGCGCACGGCCACCGCATCCCAGGACAGGCCCAGACACGACCCCATCGTCCTATCCAAACGGACAGAATCCGGGCAAAACGGACGTCCGTTTAGGATCGCGCGATGAAGTTGGCCTCACGCATCATCATCGATCACACATATCTACAGACTACACACCTCTAGACAGATCCATATCTACAGATACCCTGGCCCTCCGTGTGGAAAATGGCATCTGAATGAAAGCGTTGCCGTCGCTCCAAGAGTCGCGATCGCCCCAACTTGCTGATGATGCATGGCGAATCCGAAACTCGACGACGCCGTGCTGTGGGAGAGACACGATCGGGCTAGATATAACGACCTGGTTAGGTTACGCTCCCAGAGCCCGGGCCTGTTCCCTCTGCAAAGCTTGTCTATCGATCTAAGCGACAGCAACGCCATTCCTCACTTCAGTTGCAGTATAAATCGATCGCAAAGGTGTTTTCGTTTCAGAACAACTCGTTAGGTGCATGTGTCAATTCAAATCAAATAAGAAAAAACTTGTCAGGTGACCCGTCCGGTCGATACGTAAATGATCCGATCGGCGGTTCGGCCCAAATGATTTGCCTCCTGTAAGCACTCCTGGTTCGCCAAATTGGCTCCAGCAGCATCAACACTTTTGAACAAATCAGCACACCCCAGATGGATCTAAAGTAAGCTCCTAGCCGCCTTATCCTACGAGGCTACGACCTAACTTTAAGCTGCAGATTTGCCCCAAATAAACGGACGCGCATTTTTGCGGCATGTTGGCATGCCATGCCGAAATCTCCACATGGGCATTGCGATTACTACTTAATGTAGGGCCATGCATAATACCTGACGCATTATTAGCCGTTGCACTGTAAAAGTTTTTGTTTTTCCGTTTTGTAAGTCACATTTATATTGGCTATATATGACATTGCAACATGCTATAACCAACACTTGGCTATATTAATTATTAATCGTGCTCTAAGAGAAGGAGAGGAGCGTGTTGTAGGTAGCCATTATGACCGACTCACCAATCAACGTGTGTTGGGAGTCTCATTTTATTGCATATGACTGTCCCATGGGCAGGTATTTGAGTGCTCAGATAGAATACACAAAAAATACAACATCAATTCGGTGTAGGGATTTCATTATTCATGCTTGTTGTATTAAAATGCACGAATCACGTGGCAGCGGATGGGTGTGATTACATCATTTTGTTGCATCAATGTGCATTTGTGATTTATCCCCAAATTTTTTTTGAGACTAAACACACTCCACTATATTGATCATAAATGACGTTCATAGAGATTCATTGAATATCCAGGGGCTGAAGAATCCAAAAATGGCGCCCTTTACAAAGATCAAGAGCGAATTTAGCGAGGCTATTGGCCTCCATATTTGAATTCCATCTCTCGAAGAAAAAAGAACAAGCTTGGAACTCGGCGGCTAATAGTGTAAGTCCGATGATACTTGCGTAAGTCCCACCACCACCACCACCACCACCAGAGTTGATACTCGTGATCTATCCCAAATAAACAACTTATAATGAAGGTACGGGTAGGTCCATGCATGTCGGCCTGCCAGCGCCAGACCGCATGTAACTTGAGATTGTGCCCATCTTTTCAGCATGATACAGTCGGCTTTCCAAGCAAAGCCTAGCCATAGGTACTGCCACTGATCCAATCCTAAAAAGAAAAATGCAAGAAGTGGCCGGAGCCAGCCCGAGATCTCCTGCTTCTGCATGCCTCCCATAGGGGATTTTTGATCATTTGCCACCATTTTTTTTTGCACTTTGACATTTAGCCACTACTCCCTCCGTTCCTAAATATTGTCTTCTTAAAGATTTCAAATGGACTACCACATACGGATGTATGTAGACATATTTTAGAGTATAGATTCACTTATTTTGCTTCGTATATAGTCACTTGTTGAAATCTCTAGAAAGACAAATATTTAGAAACGGAGGGAGTAGTTACTTTGTATTTGATCATTTGCCACTCTTTAGTTTGGACTTTGATATTTTGCCCTCTGTCAGATGGGTCCCACCTGAAATGACCAACTTACCCCTGCCGACTACAATGACCAGGAAAGGCAGAGGTGCTCGTACGCTCGTGTTCATCCTCGCTCGCGGCTAGGAGACGACGGGGCGGCGGCTACATTCCAGGAGCCCACGGCCGTCCTCGTCGGCGGCGGTCCCGCCGCCGCCGCCGCTCGTGCCTGTGCACGACCGACGCCGTTGCTCGCGCCCGTGCACGACCGTTGCAGCTGCTCCTCGCGCCCGTGCGCGGCGGCCGCCGCTCCTCCTCCTCACGCCCGTACGTGCCCGTGCGCGACCGCCGCCGCTGCTCGCGCCCGTGCGCGACCACTGCTGCTCCTCCTCGCGCCCGTGTGTAGCTGCCGTCGCCGCCACTCCTCCTCACGCCCGTGCGCGGCCGACGCTGCTGCTGCCATTTGCGCGCCTGTGCATGTCGGGGAGAAGCAAGGGGAGCAGCAGGGTGGTGGCGGCGGTGGGGCAGCCATGGGCGCTGGGGAGCAGCGGGGCGAGGGGGTGGGGGCGGGGAAGCAGGGGCGGCGACGGCTGGCTTGTTAGCTCAAGTTCATCCGCGTTTGGGCTGAGCTAAAGGGTTAATTTTGTCCACGGTTTTCTGCATCCATTTTATCTATGATTTGCAAGTATTGTTTTTGTGTTAAGAAATGACAAAAGATCAAAGTGCAAACTAAGAAGTGGCAATAGATCAATTACAATGTAGTGAGTGGCAAAATGTCAAAGTCCATAGTAAGTGGTGGCAAATAATCAAATCGCCCCTCCCGTAGTGGGGAGGGAGCAGTCATGTCTCGAATCATGGACGCAGGCAGGTAAAACGAGTCCATCGCCGCGAGTAAAGAATTCGGGGTCGAGCGGACGCGAGGAGGCCACATCGCCGGAGCGCTTAAACAAACGTGACGGCCGGTCGAGGCGGCGGTTTGGTGGCCAAAATCTTGCGCGAGAATCCCCTGTCTTTCTTGGCACGGGATTTGCGAGATCGTTTTTTTTCCTGTTTCCTCGTCCTCCTGCAGAGCCTGGTAACGATATCCATGGAACAAAGGTTTGGTTGGTACTGACTCTTATGATTGTTTATTTAATCCAACGCACGGATCAAGTAACAATGTGTGTGTGTTCGTTGGTGACATTTTTTGGATTATGATAATACTGTGGCATCTTGGATTCCTGTGGGCTGCACTTCGGGGTTTCCTGGGATCGCATCTGGATCAGAGGACTAATTAGTAGATGCACACGATTAAGATGCCCACTTTTTTCATTTTACAGGTATAAAAAATAAATAGTTGATTTCTCCCTTTGCCCCCTGTTTGTAATTTTAAGGCGTTGTTTGTCCTTTTTAAATTTCTCTGTCACACTTTTACCTCCTACTTGTGATGTTGCGGCAAGGTTTATCCCGTCACCCATTTTTACCCATGATTCTGATACGCTAAGCCTATATGACAGTTCGATGTGGCGAGTGAGTCGGAAGCGCGATCAATCCAATGTATTTCTTGTACCCCATTAGCGAACCCCGCTTCCCCGCCCGAATGGCAACCTGGAACCCATTTTCAACCCAGGTAACCGAGCTCGATTGACTTCACCGCTCGGTTGATATGAATAAGCCGGACCAGCTCGCTCGCCTCCTCATTCCCTCGAAGCCACGAGTAGGGGTAGGAGACAATCCGGAGGACAACGACTACGGAGCAGTGCAGAAGAGAAAGGTCTCACTAGCAGCGATCGCTACATTTGTTGAGGGGACCAGCGACACCGGTGGCGCATGCCCGGTGGCGCAACGGCTGATGAAATTCGCGCCAACTACGCTCATGGCGGATGATGGCGATGTCTTTGGTGTCATTTCCTTGTCCTGGCATCATCGTTGCAGTTCGCGTTATCAGGCTCAGGATGCTCCGCGAGAATCCCTAGATCCGGGTCTCCCGGATCAGACGATGGTGGCGTTCTCAATATCGCTTTCCCTTATGGGGGCATCATTTTGGAGCAAATGATGGCTGGAGGTGGCAAGAGGAGGAGCGGTGTTATATCTACTGCAAGGTCGACAACGGATCATGGCGGCATGGCGCTGCGGAGTTTCGGCGATGGACGCGTGTAGATGGAGATGCGCAGGATGATGGCGTTGTCTGACGCCATGGTAGCGTCAACAGCAGACCTGGCAAGATTGGTGCGTCAGTACCTGCTCTGGAGATGGATCAGTGGTTGACAGTTGCGGCGGCCTCTGAGAGTGCGCCAGACCGATGTGTGACCCAGTCCCGACATTGTGGCTTGGTTGGTGCATCCGGCTTTAATTGTTAGGCTTTGGTGCGATGTCTGTTTGCTATTGGGCTCGGACATGTGGCACCCCTTCATCAAGGGGATATGAGTAGCGGCAGCTGTGTTGCCTAGATGATGGCTTCAGGCATACTGATGTATTACTTTATAAGTGTCGGTGTACTAGAGTAGGGGTACCCTAGTACCCCGAACTTGTGCACGGGCAGTTGCAGCACCCCGCGGCAAGGCTTGCCGGGCGACCGCCAAGATACTCCGTGGCTCCTTTGGAACCATTCAAGAACAAAGTATTCAAGTCAAGAAGACAAGGCCCCGGCAAGAGGAGCTTGCCGGGAAGGCCAACCGAGGCATATCAAGGAACTTGCCGCGACGCGCCACGCGTCCCGGCAAGGCCCGGTGAGCGACAAGCTTCCGCGCGCGACAAGACCACGACCGCGGCAAGACGCTTGCCGCGGCAAGCGGCCACACTGTGCCCACGCTCCAGCGCATCCACCAACGTGTCGCCCTGGGGGCCTTTCCAGGCACGCGTGGTGGAAGGCTGTGCAGCCAGCGGTAAGCGGTGGCATGCGATGCTGACAAGATCGCCATCGTGGCAGGCGGTGGCGCCCCTGACGGTCCTTTTCTACACTGTTTGGGCGACACAGACGGGCATTTAATGCCCTTGTCCCCTACCGTCAGGGTTAGGTAGAGTACACTGTACAGGTAGCTGTACCAACCACCTTTCTTTTTACATTTTTACCCTTCTCTGCATTGCCACCTGTCGGTGACCTCTTTAGCATATAAAAGGAGGCCCATGCACAACGTAGGGGAGGTTCGGATCATTTCGAAGCCAGAAAAACACTTAGCTTTCTAGAGCGAAAACACAATACAATCAGACAAGCAGCAGTAGGAGTATTATCTCTCCGGAGAGCTCCGAAGCTGGGTAAACTGCTCGTGTGCTTCGCCTCGATCTGCTCTTCGTGCGACCTCCGCCCCCCGCCGAACCGAAAGGGGCTCGGTCCGCCGGTCCCATAGGTGTTCGTGGATCAGTTTCCCCGACAGTAAGGTCTTTGTAAATAATTAACAAAATGGTTTCATGAATCGTCAGATGTAGAGGCCGGGTTATATCCTCCTTTCTGAAAAAAACATGTCGTCAATAATTGCCTGATTGGTGATATGTTTCATTCTGTCCCTAAGCTTGCCCTATCGGATGGTATATTTTTTTGTCGGCATTAACAAATATTTGGCTAGCCAAAATATTGGTTGAGTTAATAGTTGCTCATGAGTTGATCAATGTTGGCAAGAGAATAAACTTATGTTGGCAAAGATTCATTAGCATACCTAAGAAATGACAACGATCCAAACCTACTCCAACGTTCTGGTCATGACAAAAAGGATTGTGTGGTGAGATTTTTTTTTGAGATGGGGAATATATTAATATCAAGCATATACCAAATACAACGAGACTCTGCAGCAACAAGGTGCCTAAAAACATTCAGGATGCACACAACCAAAATAATAATAAAAGAAACGAGAAAAAGATGAGCCACGATGATCAATCAGCCATAGTAGCAGCACTCTAACCACCGCCAAAGACAGCACCCGAACTACAAATGAGGTTCTCCGAAAGCAACGCCTCCAGGAAGGAAACAAAGCATAAGCATTGTCCTTGCCCGATCAAAGATCTTATGTTTTCACCCTGGAGAAACATCGTGTTCACAAAATGATGCCTTCAACAAGGCCACTAACAGGCACAACCAATAAAGGCCAGACCTTGGGTTTTCACCCTTGAAATCACACTCGATACTCAGAGGAGCACAACCAACAAAGAAGTCCTCCAATGCTGTCGCCCCCACTTGCCGAGGCTACTACCACAAGTCACATACCACCAGGCTCACAAGAACTCATGTCTCATTTGGACAGGAAAATATCCTGCAAGGCAAGTCTGAACAATTCCCTATGAAGCCAAGTCTTCATCGCACCCAAGACCCCGCCTTCGCTACTTGCATGTCCTTCAAACATGCCATGGCATTCTTCGCATGTGTTGATCCCTTGACAATCTTGGCGCAGACATGTCCCAAGGTGTCAACAAAAACAGAACTTCGTGATACGCTGGTGCAGCTGGTTATGTTGATGTTGCGAGTACACACGGCCGACCCCTATCCAACCAAAGCTTCCAAAGAGCGCCATATGCGCCGAACTCGCGGATGGCCAGATTGAAGATCCCAGGTTCTCAATTGCATGAGCTTGTGAGCAACGAGAACGAGCAAGGGAAACCATCTGGCGACGGGAACAACATGCCCGTCTGGAAGTTAAGCCGGCTCAACAGCCTCACCACGCCAGATCTGGGAAGGAGGTGAGCACCTCAGGCGGCCCGTCTAGGCCGGTTGAGGTAGACACCGGTGACTAGACTTGCCTTCATCATGAGGTGTTGTGTGCATCCCAGCCGGTTGCGACCCCGAAGTAGGACGAAAATCCATCACAGACCGCAGATTGTTGGTCATTATCCCAATATCTCTAGGCTTTGAGTACTCAACCATCTTTCCACCATATGGAGAGCATAAACCAACACGTCGAAACAACATCTTTTGCCACATCGCAAAATTCCTAATCCTAACACTACTAGGGAAAACCTTATACACAGAGGTGTAGCAGTAGCGCTGGTCAAAACTCGGCGCTATTGCTACTTAGTAGTAGCGCTTGTTGCAATAGCATGCTACAACTATAGTTGCAGTAGTAGCGCGTCTGCACAGAGAAGCGCTACTACTATAATTCCCACACTGGTGCCGGTAGGCTAGGAATAGTAGTAGCGGTTCTTCCAGAAGGACGCTACTGCTAAAAACTTTGTAGCAGCGCGTTTCTGTTGTAGAGCGCTACTGCTATGAAAAAGAAAATAAATAGAAAAATAAGTAGAAAAGTAAATGAAAATGAAAGAAATAGAAAATGGAGAAATGAAAAAAAGAAAATGTAAAGAAAACAAAAGAAAGAGAAAAAGAAAACAGAAAGGAAGTAGCGCGTTTTGTGGGAAAACACTATACCTAACTTAGCTATGGCGTGTTTTGCCAAAACGCGCTACTGCTAGTTTGACTTAACCCCCGGCCGCACGGGCTCAAAATTTCGCTAAGTCCTCCCCCCCTACTCCCCCTGTCCCCCAACTGCTCCATCCGTCGCCGTCGATCGTCCTGCCGCCTTCGACCACACCGCCGCTGCCCGAGGCCGCCCTCGACCTCACAACCGTTGCCCGAGGCCGTCGTCGACCTCACCGTCGCCTCCCTCGAGCTCATAGCCGCCGCCCGAGCCTGCCCAGGACCTCCGCCGCTCGAGCCTGAGCCTGCCCTCGTCGCCGACCGTAAGGCTCTGCCTCTCCTCCCGCCTACTCTCCTCTCTCTGTCTCTGCTAGGGAAATTCATATATATGTTGCTGTTGTGTTGATGTTCATATGAACCCTAGTTGTTCATATGAACCCTAGATTTGTTCAGGGCAGCAGGCATTTTTTTAGCATTTAGGAAAAATAATTAGCAATTTTTTTAGGAAATTAGCTAGGGCAAATTTTTATGAAAATGCCTAAACAGTAATTCCATTTAGCTTTAAATTAATAGAGGGTATATAAATAATAGTAGCATTTAGATTTATATTAATAGAGGCTATAAACAAAAACAGTTAGCTATAGAAAATTATTTGGACTATGGACCTGAATCTATTCCAAACTTCATTCAAATGAAATTTGAATTATTTGGACTATGGACCTGAATATTTTGAAGAAATTGGGTGTAGGTACTAAGGTCTTGCTGTGGAAATTTTGGTGAGGTCAAAAGGGTTAGAGAAAATGGAATTCCTAGACTTTTAGCTTTAGAAAAAAAACAAAAGTATTTAGCTATAAACAAAAAACAGTAGGTATGACATTTAGCTATAAACAAAAAACAGAATTGTTTTTCTTTTCAAAAACTTGGTTAAAGTAATGGTTGCTACATAGACAAAAAACAAGATTGCTGTTATATGATATATGTCATTGGTGTTCATTTGCATATTCCATTATTGTTGATTATATCTTTTCATTGAAGTGGCCATGTTATATGCAAATTCCTCAATAGTGTTTACTCCTGTTACATGCAAAATTGAAGTAGTTCGATTGTGCCCAAGTGGACTTTTGTTGTTTCCAGGAAATGATGCCGAGTGACCTATGTTTTGCCGGAATGTTGATTCATTTCCGTTCCGGCAAATTTCAGGTGCTCGATTTGTCCACTTTTTAGCAAAGGTCATGCCGAAATTTTCTGTGAACTTCGGGATGACTTGTGCTACAAACTAGGACATCTCGAGTGCCCGGGATTTGCTGCACCGGGAGGTGATAACCCACAAGTATAGGGGATCGCAGCAGTTTTCAATTGTAGAGTATTCAACCCAAATTTATTGATTCGATACAAGGGGAGCCAAAGTATGTTCTCAAGTATTAGCAGTTGATTTGTCAATTCAACCACACATGGATAACTTAGTATCTGCAGCAAAGTATTTAATAGCAAAGTAGTATGGAAGTAACGGTAACAATGGCAAAAGTAACAGTAGCAAAAGTAACAGTAGCAGTTTTGTAGTAATTGTAACAGTAACAACGGTAAAGTAAATAAGCGAAGCACAATATGTGAAAAGCTCGTAGGCATTGGATCAGTGATGGATGATTATGTCGGATGCGATTTCTCATGTAACAGTTATAACCTAGGGTGACACAGAACTAGCTCCAGTTCATCAATGTAATGCAGGCATGTATTCTGAATATAGTCATACGTGCTTATGGAAAAAAACTTGCATGACATCTTTTGTCCTACCCTCCTGTGGCAGCGGGGTCCTAGTGGAAACTAAGGGATATTAAGGCCTCCTTTTAATAGAGAACCGAACCATAGCATTAACACATAGTGAATACATGAACTCCTCAAACTACGGTCATCACCGAGAAGTATCCCGATTATTGTCACTTCGGGGTTGTCAGACCATAACACATAATAGGTGACTATAGACTTGCAAGATAGGATCAAGAACTCACATATATTCATGAAAACATAATAGGTTCAGATCTGAAATCATGGCACTCGGGCCCTAGTGACAAGCATTAAGCATAGCAAAGTCATAGCAACATCAATCTCAGAACATAGTTGATACTAGGGATCAAACCCTAACAAAACTAACTTGATTACATGGTAAATCTCATCCAACCATCACCGTCCAGCAAGCCTACGATGGAATTACTCACGCACGGCGGCGAGCATCATGAAATTGGTGATGGAGGATGGTTGATGATGACGACGGCGATGAATCCCCCCTCCGGAGCCTCGAACGGACTCCAGATCAGCCCTCCCAGGAGAGATTAGGGCTTGGCGGCGGCTCCGTATCGTAAAACGCGATGACACTTTCTCTCTGATTTTTTTCTCCGCGAAAGCAAATATATGGAGTTGGAGTTGAGGTCGGTGGATGTTCAGGGGGCCCACGAGGCAGGGGGCGCGCCCAAGGGGAGGGGGTGCGCCCCCACCCTCGTGGACTGGGTGTGGGCCCCTTGACCCTAATTCTTTTGAGAGTATTTTTTATTAATTCTAAAAAGTTGCTCCGTGGATTTTCAGGTCATTCCGAGAACTTTTATTTCTGCACAAAAATAACACCATGGCAGTTCTGTTGAAAACAACGTCAGCCCGGGTTAGTTCTATTCAAATCATGCAAGTTAGAGTCCAAAACAAGGGCAAAAGTGTGTGGAAAAGTAGATACAACGGAGACGTATCAACTCCCCCAAGCTTAAATCTTTGCTCGTCCTCAAGCAATTCAGTTGACAAACTGAAAGTGATAAAGAAAAAAACTTTTACAAACTCTGTTTGCTCTTGTTGTTGTAAATATGTAAAGCCAGCATTCAAGTTTTCAGCAAAGATTATGAACTAACCGTATTCACAATAACACTTAGGTCTCATGTTTACTCATATCAATGGCATAATCAACTAGCGAGCAATAATAATAAAAGTCAGATGACAACACTTTCTCAAAACAATCATAATATGATATAACAGGATGGTATCTCGCTAGCCCTTTGTGAGACCGCAAAACATAAATGCAAAGCACCTTTAAAGATCAAGGACTGACTAAACATTGTATTCATTGTAAAAGAGATCCCATCAAGTCATAGCCAATATAAACTAATAGTAATGCATGCAAATGACAGCGGTGCTCTCCAGTGGGTGATTTTTAATAAGAGGGTGATGACTCAACATAAAAGTAAATAGACTGGCCCTTCGCAGAGGGAAGCATGGATTTGTAGAGGTGCTAGAGCTCGATTTTGAAATAGAGATGAATAACATTTTGAGCGGTATACTTTTACTGTCAACATAACAACTATGAGATCTCGCTATCTTCCATGCTACACACATTATAGGCGGTTCCCAAACAGAATGGTAAAGTTTATACTCCCCCGCCACCAACAAGCATCAATTCATGGCTTGCCCGAAACAACGGGTGCCTCCAACTAGCAACAATCCTGGGGGAGTTTTGTTTAATTATTTTGATTTGATTTGATCTATTGATCATGGGACTGGGCATTCCAATTACCAGCCATTTTCTCGTGAATGAGGAGCGGAGTCCACTCCCCTTGAGAATAACCCACCTAGCATGGAAGATACAGACAACCCTAGTTGATACATGAGATGCTCGAGCATTCAAAACAGAATTTCATTTGAAGGTTTGGAGTTTGGTACATACAAATTTACTTGGAACGGCAGGTAAATACCGCATATAGGAAGGTATGGTGGACTCATATGGAATAACATTGGGGTTTATGAAGATTAGATGCACAAGAAATATTCCCGCTTAGTACAGGTCAAGGCTAGAAAGAGACTGGGAAGCAACCAACTGAGAGAGCGACAATAGTCATGAACATGCATTAAAATTAAACAACACCAGATGCAAGCATGAGTAGGATATAATCCACCATGAACATAAATATCGTGAAGGCTATGTTGATTTTGTTTCAACTACATGTGTGAACATGTGCCAAGTCAAGTCACTCGAATCATTCAAAGGAGGATGCCACCCTATCATACCACATCACAACCATTTTAATAGCATGTTGGCACAAAAGGTAAACCATTATAAGCTCCTAGCTAATTAAGCATGCCATAAGCAACTATATTCTCTAATTGTCATTACAAGCATGTTTATTCATAATAGGATGAGTCAGGAACGATGAACTAATCATATTTGCAAAAACAAGAGAGGTCGAGTTCATACCAGCTTCTCTCATCTCAATCAGTCCATCATATATCGTCATTATGGCCTTTCACTTGCACGACCGAACGGTGTGGATAATAATAATAGTGCATGTGCATTGGACTAAGCTGGAATCCGCAAGAATTCAACTCAAGGGAGAAGACAAGGTAATATGGGCTCTTGGTTAAACAAAAATCATGCATATGAGAGCCACTAAACATTTTCATTATGGTCTTCTCCTTCGACCCCCAAAGGAAAGAAAAGAAATAAAACTATTTACAATGGAAAGCTCCCAACAAGCAAAAGAAGAATGAGAAATATTTTTGGGTTTTCTTGTAATATTACTATAGTCATGGAAATTAAACTAACTATTTTTTTGGGTTTTTCTTAAGGTTTATCAAACACACAATAAGAAAGCTAGAAAAAGAAATTAAACTAGCATGGATAGTACAATGAAAAAGTATGAGAACCGAGAACTAGAATGAGTGTGTGAACATGAATGTAATGTCGGTGAGGAATATGTACTCCCCCAAGCTTAGGCTTTTGGCATAAGTTGGTCTATGGCCATGGATAGCCTGACTGATATCCGAAGTTGTAACTGGGGTCGTACTGAGACGCAGTAGCCAATGCCTCCTGAGCTGCGGCATGGCGGCGAGCTGCCTCCGCCCTCCTCTCATACTCGGTTGCCTCCTCCCTGGTGATAACATATCTTCTTTTTCTGATAATCAAAGAGGGAAGGAGCAGGGAGAGTAACATGGACAGCGCGACGTCTGTCAAAGATTAGTCGATACTGGAGGAATTGTTCATTCCTCTCAATAAAGTGATGGCTGACCATGGCATTATAATCTAAATAAGCGGGAGGTAACTCCCTATCATCTTCATGTGGAGGTATACCAAGATAATTAGCCACACGGGTCGCATAAATCCCTCCAAATAAATCTCGAACTAAACCATTATTATGCAACCTACGTGCAACAATTGCCCCCAAGTTGTATTGTTTATCACCTAATACATCACTCTTGAGAACACAAAGATCAGGAACACACATGTGACATGCTTCATCTTTACTGTTAATGCATCTACCAATGAAGAGAGGAAAGTAATGTATAGCAGGAAAATGAATGCTCCCTATGGTAGCTTGCTCTATATCTCTAGATTCTCCCACAGTGATACTAGCAAGAAAGTCTTTATATTCAGATTTACGGGGTTCATTAACATTGCCCCACTACGGGAGTTTGCAAGCAGTAGTGGAATCTTCTAAGTCCATGGTATATGATTTATCATAAATATCAAACATGACAGTTTGAGAATTACGCGAAGATGTAAATTTAAACCTTCTCATTAATGAATCAGTCAAATAGTAGTATTGAGGAGACTTATCTTGCATGAAGTCCTCAAGATCGACATTATGCACATATGCATCAAATTCATCCTTGATGCATGCATTAACCATGAACTCTTCCGACGGCCATTCACAAGGCCGCACATCGGCTTCCCTTGGTGGTTCATTGTCCTGCTCACGCATCATGAGCCTGGGTCCTTTCTTTGTTGAAGAACCACCTTGGTACATTTTCCTAGACATATTTCTTCCTCTGAAAATTTTCTGAAATTTTTAGTAACTTCAAAATAAAAGTAAATCAAACTAAACAAGATTGATAGCAACTACTCCCACAAGTGCCTAGAGCCTATATCATGCACTAGAATTACTTGGGACCATACAAATTTGACATGCAAGCTCAAGAACAAGGTCACCTAGGCAGCAGAATTTGCAATGAATAAAACAATAGAACAAAAACTAATTGGACCATTGGAGGAGTCACATACCAAGGAACAATCTCCCAAAGCAGTTTGTGAATGGAGCTTTGAGCAAGGATATCGAAAATTGCAGCAACATGAGCTAGAACTCGTGCTTGAGCTGGATGGTGATTTTTTGGGAGGAAGATGAAGTGTGTGGGTGCAGGAATAAGTGGAGGGGGGCCACCATGGGCCCACGAGGTTGGGGGTGTGCCCTGTAGGGGTGGGCGCGCCCTGGACCCTTGTGGCCAGGTGCCAGCTCCCCCTGCTGTGTTCTCAGTGCCAAATATTCTCAAATATTCCAGAAAAATCATAATAAATTGGCAGGGCATTTGGATAACTTTTATTTTCGGGTATTTTTTTATTGCATGGATAATTCAGAAAACAAACAGAAAATATTATTTTTTCTTTATTTAATCTAAATAACAGAAAGTAAAAGGAGGGTATAGAAGGTTGTGCCTTCTAGTTTCATCCATCTCATGCTCATCAAAAGGAATCCACTAACAAGGTTGATCAAGTCTTGTTAACAAACTCATTCCGAATAACATGGAATCGGAGAAATTTCGAATAACACTAGGATACCTCAACGGGGATATGCACATCCCCAATAATAAGAATATCATATTTCTTTTTGACAGTAGGAAGAGGAAATTCAAAACCTCCAATAATGATAGTTGGAATTTTTCCAATGAATTGATGTTGTGAACTTGAGGTGGTTTCCTCGAAAAGTGTACCGTATGCTCATTACCATTAACATGAAAAGTGACATTGCCTTTGTTGCAATCAATAACAGCCCCTGCAGTATTCAAAAAGGGTCTACCAAGGATAATCGACATACTATCGTCCTCGGGAATATCAAGAATAACAAAATCCGTTAAAATAGTAACGTTTGCAACCACAACAGGCACATCCTCACCGACAGGTATAGCAGTTGATTTATTAGCCATTTGCAAAGATATTTCAGTAGGTGTCAACTTATTCAATTCAAGTCTACGATATAAAGAGAGAGGCATAACACTAACACCGGCTCCAAGATCACATAAAGCAGTTTTAACATAATTTCTTTTAATGGAGCATGGTATAGTTGGTATTCCTGGATCTCCATGTTTCTTTGGTATTCCACCTTTAAAAGTATAATTAGCAAGCATGGTAGAAATTTCAGCTTCTGGTATCTTTATTTTATTTGTAATAATATCCTTCATGTATTTAGCATAAGGATTTACTTTAAGCATAATAGTTAAGCGCATACGTAAGAAGATAGGTCTAATCATTTCGGCAAAGCACTCAAAATCCTCATCATCCTTTTTCTTGGATGGTTTAGGAGGAAAATGCATGGGTTTCTGAACCCATGGTTCTCTTTCTTTACCGTGCTTCCTAGCAACAAAGTCTCTCTTATCATAACATTGATTCTTTGATTGTGGGTTATCAAGATCAACAACAGGTTCAATATCTACATCATTATTATTGCTAGATTGAGCATCAACATGAACATTATCATTAACATTATCACTAGGTTCATGTTCATCACTAAATTGTGTTCAACATCAGAAATAGAAATATCATTGGGATTCTCAGGTGTGTCTAACAGGTTCACTAGAAGCATGCAAAGTCCTATCATTTTTCTTTTTCTTCTTTTTAGAAGGACTAGGTGCATCCAAATTATTTCTCTGAGAATCTTGCTCAATTCTCTTAGGGTGGCCTTCATGATACAAAGGTTCCTGAGTCATTTTACCCGTTCTAGTAGCCACTCTAACAGCAAAAGCATGTTTATTATTTAATTCATCGAGCAAATCACTTTGAGCTTTAAGTACTTGCTCTGCTTGAGTGGTAACCATAGAAGCATATTTGCTAATGAGTTCAAGTTCACCTTTAACTCTAGCCATATAATCACTCAAGCGTCCAATCATTTAAGCATTACTCTTTAATTCTCTACCAACATAAGCATTGAAGTTTTCTTGTCTAGCCATAAAGTCATCAAATTCATCCAAACATTGGCTAGGAAACTTAGTAGACGGGGTTTCAACTTTATCATATCTACAGAGAGAATTTACCTTTACTACCTGTGTCGGGTTATCAAGACAATGTGTTTCTTCAATAGATGGTGTATTAAGACCATGTATTTCTTCAAAGGGAGGTAAATTCTTAACATCTTCAGCTTTAATATCTTTTTCTTTCATAGATTTCTTTACCTCTTGCATATCTTCAGGACTGAGAAATAGAACACCCCTCTTCTTCGGAGTTGGTTTGGGAATAGGCTCAAGAGTTGGCTTAATTGGCTTAAGAAGAGTCCAATTATTTTCATTAGTGAACATATTATTCAATAACAATTCAGCTTGATCGACTGTTCTTTCCCTGAAAACACAACCAGCACAACTATCCAAGTGGTCCTTGGAAGCATCAGTTAGTCCATTATAAAAGATATCAAGTATTTCATTTTTCTTAAGAGGATGATCAGGCAAAGCATTAAGTAATCGAAGAAGCCTCCCCCAAGATTGTTGGAGACTCTCTTCTTCAATTTGCACAAAATTATACATTTCCCTCAAGGCAGCTTGTTTCTTATGAGCAGGGAAATATTTAGCAGAGAAGTAATAAATCATATACTGGGGACTACACACACAACTAGGATCAAGAGAATTAAACCAAGTTTTAGTATCACCCTTTAATGGGAATGGAAATATCTTAAGGATATAATAGTAGCGAGATTTCTCATCATTAGTGAACAGGGTGGCTATATCATTCAATTTAGTAAGATGTGCCACAACAGTTTCAGATTCATAGCCATAAAAAGGATCAGATTCAACCAAAGTAATTATCTCAGGATCGACAGAGAATTCATAATCCTTATCAGTAACAAAGATAGGTGAAGTAGCAAAAGCAGGGTCATATTTCATTCTAGCGTTTAGAGATTTCTGTTTTACTTTAGCTAATAACTTCTTAAGATCAGATCTATCATTGCAAGCAAGAATATCTCTAGTAGTTTCTTCATCCATAACATAACCCTCAGGAACATGTAATTCATATTTCGGGGGAGAACCTTCATCATCACTATCTTCAATAATTTCATTCTCTCTAACCCTAGCAAGTTGTTCATCAACAAATTCACCTAATGGCACAGTAGTTTCAAGCACAGAAGTAGTTTCATCATTAGTATCATGCATAGTAGAAGTGGCATCATCAATAACATGCGACATATCAGAATTCATAGCGGAAGGAGGTTTAGGTGTTGCAAGCTTACTCTAAACAAAAGGAGAATCTAGTGCAGAGCTAGATGGAAGTTCCTTACCTCCCCTCGTAGTTGAGGGATAAATCTTAGTTCTTTCATCTTTCAAGTTCCTCATAGTGACCAGCAGATATAAATCCCAAGTGACTCAAAGAATAGAGCTATGCTCCCCGGCAACGGCGCCAGAAAATAGTCTTGATAACCCACAAGTACAGGGGATCACAACAGTTTTCAAGGGTAGAGTATTCAACCCAAATTTATTGATTCGACACAAGGAGAGCCAAAGAATATTCCCAAGTATTAGCAGTTGAGTTGTCAATTCAACCACACCTGGATAACTTAGTATCTGCAGCAAAGTATTTAGTAGCAAAGTAGTATGGAAGTAATGGTAACAGTGGCAAAAGTAATAGTAGTAGTTTTGTAGTAATTGTAGCAGTAGCAAGTAAAGTAAATAAGCTAAGCACAATATGTGAAAAGCTCGTAGGCATTGGATCAGTGATGGATGATTATGTCGGATGCGATTCCTCATGTAATAGTTATAACCTAGGGTGACACAGAACTAGCTCCAGTTCATCAATGTAATGTAGGCATGTATTCCGAATATAGTCATACGTGCTTATGGAAAAGAACTTGCATGCCATCTTTTGTCAGCGGGGTCCTAGTGGAAACTAAGGGATATTAAAGCCTCCTTTTAATAGAGAACCAGACCAAAGCATTAACACATAGTGACTACATGAACTCCTCAAACTACGGTCATCATCGAGAAGTATCCCGATTATTGTCACTTCGGGGTTGTCGGATCATAACACACAATAGGTGACTATAGACTTGCAAGATAGGATCAAGAACTCACATATATTCATGAAAACATAATAGGTTCAGATCTGAAATCATGGAACTCGAGCCCTAGTGACAAGAATTAAGCATAGCAAAGTCATAGCAACATCAATCTCAGAACATAGTGGATACTAGGAATCAAACCCTAACAAAACTAACTTGATTACATGGTAAATCTCATCCAACCCATCACCGTCCAGCAAGCCTACGATGGAATTACTCACGCACGGCAGTGAGCATCATGAAATTGGTGATGGAGGATGGTTGATGATGATGACGGCGATGAATCCCCCTCTCTGGAGCCCCGAACGGACTCCTGATCTGCCCTCCCAGGAGAGATTAGGGCTTGGCGGCGGCTCCCTATCATAAAACGTGAAGAAACTTTCTATCAGAATTTTTTCTCCGCGAAAGCAAATATATGGAGTTGGAGTTGAGGTCAGTGGAAGTTCAGAGGGCCCACGAGGTAGGGGGCGCGCCCCCACCCTCGTGGACAGGGTGTGGGCCCCCTGATGCTAATTCTTTCGCCAGTATTTTTTATTAATTCTGAAAAGTTGCTCCGTGGATTTTCAGATCATTCCGGGAACTTTTATTTCTGCACAAAAATAACACCATGGCAGTTCTGCTGAAAACATCGTCAGTCCGGGTTACTTCCATTCAAATCATGCAAGTTAGAGTCCAAAACAAGAGCAAAAGTGTTTGGAAAAGTAGATACGATGGAGACGTATCAGGAAGGAATCAACGTTCCTGCAAAACATAGGCCTTTTTTATGTCATTATTCATTTTATTAGCTCTAGAATTAATTGACTAGATTTAATCGTAGGAAACATGGCTAGCAACGATGAAGGACCGGGTTCTGGTGATTGCGACGACGTCGACCTGGCGGCACACGAATATTTGTGGCTTGCCAACGATCAACGGTTTTTGTTGCTGGGCCCACCTATCTGATCTGAGATCGACAATGAGACTAGCGCCGAGACTGGTGTTGAGACCGAGACCGGCACCGAGACCGGCGCCGAGACCGGCACCAAGACTGGAAAATCCATAGAACCGAAAGCGAAGAGGAGATGTCGACGCCTAAACCAGCTCCTCACTAGTTGACTAATGGTCACGGAGGTGGATGACGGCAATTTTGAGCCTAAACTTCCCGTGGAAGCACGCTCCTACTACGACAATCTGATAGGCTGCCTCGTGCGAGCGTGCACCATCATTTATGATGAGAAATTAAAGAAGAGGCCAAATATGAAGAAATCCATCCTAACCCTGCTGCACCAGATATTCTTGTTCCCGGGACGGGATGAAATCCAATATAAAGATCCACAGAAAGACCCGGCAATGAAGCGGATAAACAAACACACCATGACCAAGTGTAGCGACACGTTGGCTGCCTGGAAAGGAAGGGTGAAACGCGTCATGGAAAAAAGGAACCCTACTCCGAGATCGTGAAGGAAAACCGACAATCATGCTAGAGCAGTTTGAACTATTCAAGGCGGCTTGAAAAGCCGAAAATGCGAAAAAGAGTCAAAGTACATGAAGGGGCTTCAACAGAGGAACATGGGGCACCACCACCTCGGAAACCATGGTTACGCGGGGAAGAGGTCCATATGGGCCAAGGAGGACGCGAAACACGAAAGTCTGGGCATCCCAGACCCATTGGCAGAGTTCACCATCCCGCAGGAGTATGACATCCTCAGGGCCCGGTATCGTTGGGACCCAGTCAAGAAGGTTTTCGAGACGGACCGGTCACGACAGAGTTCATGAGACTGCATGTAATTTTAGTTTCTTATCAATTCGACTGCATGTTTAGTCATATTTGTAAACAATCCTTGTTCCTTTTGCAGAGAGAGCAACACAGGATTGTGGCCGAAAGCGAGTCTCCGTCTAAGGCGTTGGCGAGGCCCAAGTGGGCCACCCCATTCAACCGGGCATTGAACATATTGAAACAACTCCCGGTGGACACTCGGCCATCGTATGTACGTGTGCATGGTGTTGGAGACAACGCCGCGTGGAAGAAGTACTACGTTGAGACCACGGAGGAAAGAAAGGAAAGACGGAGGTTAACTGAAGAAAGCATCTACAAGAAGGTTGAGATTGCGGTTGAGAAGAATTCAGCTAAGAGAGTCGCAACAGCGGTAGCTGCCGTAAAATAGGAGCTGACAGTCTTGGTTTTGGCTATCGTCGGTTGGAGTAGGCGAAATCCAGAAAAAGATACATCGGACTTTCCCCTTGCCGACTTCTTCAGGAGCAACTCGACTAGTGTTGCACCAGCACCTGCTCCTGCACCGGCTCCCGCACCCGCTTCATCTTTGGCTGAGCTCGACGCCCTCACAGTACCTGTCGCAGCGGCCCTCTTCAATAAATATATAATATCCCATTTCCATTGCTTTCGGATGTCTCACACTGCAGACATATCTTTGCAAGCCGACGCCCCATGCATCATATTGTACGACATCACGGCCAGAAGGTGGACGTGGGGAAGGTGATGATAATGAATCCAAAGAAACAATTGTCCCACAGTGGGATGATCGCCCCAGACGTCTTCAGGGTTTCCGTGGCCAGTGTCAAATCGTGCCACGAGAATTTGGTATCTCCAGTACTAGGGGAAGATGACGACAAGACCCCGCAGCGGCTTGGCAATTGCAAGACGTGGGTCCTGTTGTGGCCAAAGAGTCTGCTTCGTCTGGAGGCGGCTGGGAGCACATGCACGACCATGCAACCTCCGCAAGGTATGAACATTAGCACCCCGCCTACCCAATTAGAGTCGCCTATCGTGCTGGGTGATAACGGACTGGGTGAGGAAGAGGCTCCATTAGTCGCTGATGACGTCGCCATAGATGAGGATGAGGATAACGATGACACTCAACAGTATCTCAATACTGGCGCCACTGATGATGGAGGATCGATGGCTCAGTAGTATGAGTCGGTGCCTGAATTGCCGTCTCCGGAGCCTGAAAACGTACTGTAGACGACCTTCCACCAAAGAAGCATCGGAAGAGAGCAAGGAAAGGCAGCAATAAAGCTGCTGCTATGATCCAGCCGCCTCCGCAACCTCGGGTTCAAGACCGTATACCTGTCACCGATGCGGCGAAATACCATATTGCTGGTGAACCAATCCTACCTAACGCATCAGTAAAGGCTATACATGACGATCTAAGGAGACTTCATGATGATGTGCTGCGTAGAGAGAAAAGCCTAACCGCCTTGGAAAATCCAGGATACCCACTCTACGTGGTTAACGTGCCGCGGCAAAGGTTGTACGCCGACACAATCCCCGCGGAGAAGTTCTTCCTTCGATTCGATTACATCTTCGACATGTTTCACTTGAAGAAGCTGGATTTTACGTTTGCCCGCCTTTATGCCTTGTACATGAACTACATCATCGAGATTGAGCAAATACCTTATATCTGTGTCGTTGTCCTGTACTTCATGCATGAGAGCTTCATGGCAGTCTGCGCAGAGCACTGTGAATACGCGAGGGACTACCTCGTCAATTTCATCCTCACCAATAAGGACAATGAGACGATTCCCGTGCCTTATCATCCCCTATAAGTCATCCGCGGAGATATCCTTCCTTAGATTTCAATCATTCATTTGCACGATGGAGGCTAATTAATTTGAGGTGTACTTATTTTGTGCAGCAACGGGCCCGCCGTCCTCATCATCCTTTACTCCCGATACTCCCATGCTCTTTACTTGGACTCGTCGAAGAACATTAACAAAAATGATTACACCCACATCAAGTCTATCTTTTTCTACGGCGTACGGGGTGGAGAGGTCAAGATCAAGAAGACTAGGAACGACATGGCCGCCTTCGGCCATAAGACTGACTTCTGCTGCATCCAGCAACTGAGTGAAAGTATTAATGATGGATTCTATATCATACAACAGATGCTGGAGTACAGACGAGATCAGAAGAACCTTCGCATGTCACCTACAGCCGGGGATGCCAATATTCTGCAATGGGCAAGGACCGTAGGAGATATCGATGATCATCGGCTTCGAGCTTAGTTCTATCGCATCCATCATGAACTTTTCCAAATCATCATGAAGGAGGTCCTCGAAAAAACAGGGTTGTTCTACGAGGAAGGGGAAATGTCGCGGCAAGATGTCCGAACATCCGTAGCGGCTCAGCGTCTCGACCTGAAGCCTTTCACTAAGCTCGGGGACTATCTCCCTGACTTGGATGGATGGCACGACATGCTTGAGTGATTGTCAATATATGACAATGTGTCCGTTTAGTCCATACTTTATGTATGACGAAACTTTGAGTTATGCACGACGAAACTTTATTTGTGATGTAATTAAACCGTCCTCCTCGAGTAGCGAAGATCACTCTAGTTAGGGCATTTTGGGTATGATGAATTTTTTTATTTATGCTTATGATATGTTGCTTCTATTTTTGCCAAGTCTATCTCTTTCTGTTGCTCAAGTATGTATGTTGCATATCATCGACTCATGTGACGATGCAGGTGCATAGATCATCGATGGCGAAGAAGTGCTACGCCAGGAGTATACGACAAGTGGCCGGAATGTTAGACCCAGATGTACCGGTTTACGGTTTCCGAGCGACAGCCAGTAGTTAGTTTAGGTTCACGCTACAGCGAGAGAGGGGTACGAACTCATTGTTGGATATCGGTGTCACATCCCTAGCTTCTGGTAATGCACTAGGCTAGACCTCCTGTGAGCATCATGTTTTATTTCAAATGAAATTTGAATTGAGGATTTTTCAAAGCCTCAGAAACCTCTAAAAATAACCAACAATTAAATCTTCTCAAATGTGTCCAAAAAAAAATGTTCCTGTTATTCCATGGAAATATTGGTGAGAGGTAAAATTTAAACCAATATTTTTGGAGTCACAGAGATAATTATTTTGGTCATTTGATTTAATCCAATAACTATTTGCTTTGGATTTATATTTAATATATATTAAATATGACTCCAATAATTCTGGAAGTTTGTGAGTGGCTTTGTAAATATTTTAGCAAGCCACATAAAAATCTACAGAATTTATTTAAATGATTTAGTTGCTAAACTAAATCAAAACAAACTACAGAAAATAGAAAAACAGAAGAAAAAAAATAAAAAGAACAGAGCTTACCTGGCCTCACCGTGCAGCCCACCAGAGCTGGCCCAGCTCCATCCAGCCGGCCCAGCCCACCTCCTCCCCCTTGTCATCTTCCTCCCCTCGCACCGAAGCAGCTCGGTGGCGAGCGCCGATGCCGCCTCGGCCACCTCCTGCTTCCACCGAGTCGTTCCCGAGCCTCCCCCTCACGCCTCGTGTCCCCTCGCCCCTCTTCCTCCCTCGCTGCTTCCTCTCTCGTCCCCAAACACTCTCCCCCTCCTCTGTTCCCCTCCCCGAACGGAGCCGCCGCCACCGACGAGAGCCACCGCGGCCACCG